>NW_026623434.1:842739-911653 GCF_030028575.1 Malurus melanocephalus
GCGGTCCCAGACTGCCGCGGCCGGGCTGCCCGCGCTGCCCGCGGCTCCCACTGCCCCCGCACGCTCCCCCTGGGGCCGAGGGCGGCGGCGCCCGCCGCGTCCCGCCCGCAACTTTCCCTCCTCCCCCGTGGATGGCTTTCGTCGGAGACCTGCAGGGCAGCCGGGCTCTTGACACCTGTCCCCCATGGGCCGCCCCCGCGCCTAAGTTTGCCGGCGCCCGGCCCCAGTCCGCCGCCGCCGCAGGGCGGGCTTGAAGCCGCGGCGGGGCCCGGAGCCCATGGCCGGGAGCCCCGCCGCGCCGAGCTGTCCGTGCGCGCCGCCCCGTCCCGCCCGCCCGGGAGCCGCCGCGCCCGCCCGAGCGCCGCAGCGGGGGCGCTGAGGGAGGCAGCCCCCGGCTCTCCGACACCGGCTCGGCGCCAGCCGCCGGTGCCCGCCGGGTCGCTGGCGGCGGCGGGGGCGGCGGCGGGGCCGCGGGATCCGTCCGCGCTCGCTGCCCCCGTGTAGTTCTCGAGTCGTCTGTCCTCGGCGGCGGTCCGCGGGTGACATGCAGTCCCTCATCTCTCCGGTGACCAAGGCTATCCTGGTGGCTTTGTTCATCTTCGCCATCCTGCTGATCCTCTACGTGATTCTGTGGTACATCTGCCGCGATGTGGATTGCGACCATGGGATCTGAGCGGCGCCGCGGGGCCAGGGCTTAGGAGCCGGGATTCACCCCGCGGGGCCGGGAGCGGCAGCGGCAACGGGAGCCCCTCCGGGCGGCAGCCGCCGCCACCGCGGCCGAGCAGGGGAACAGAAGGGGAAGGAAAGAAACGAGGGGGAAAAAAAAGAAAAAAAAGAAAAGCGAGCGAAGGACCGAGCCGAAAGAGCCCGGAGGACAACTGCGATCAAGAAACCAACCTGAGCTTGACCTTCAGAGACCAGGGTGACCCGGTGAGTCTCCGCTCTCCGCGGCGCGGGGGATGCGCGGGTGCGGCGGGGCTGCCTCCCTCCCTCYCGCTCCGTTCCCCTCCCGCTCCGCTCCCCTCCCCTCGCCTCGCACACACACACAAACACGCACACACTCGCACACTGATGTGGCACGGGCGCCCCATACACACGCCGCGTACACACACACCAGTGGATGTGCGTGCCCGAGTGCCTGCTGCACGCAGGCATGCGTGTSCCTTGGGGACAAGCAGCACCCGTCCTGCTGGCCGGGATAAATTGTGCCTGCCCCCGTCCCCGTGTCCCCCGGCTTTAAATTTTTCGAGGTGACAAGGCGCAAAAGGCAGCGCGCCCGCGGGAGCGGTCGGGCGCGGGTGCGGGTGCCGGAGAGCGGCCGCCGCGCTGCCTTTGCGGCCCCACATTGGTATGCAGGCGGTGGCTGCGCCGCCAGGCAGACCTAAAAGGTGAGCCCAGGGGATGGGGGAAAGTCAATGCTTCATCAGTCCAGGGGCAAATCGGGAAGTTGCAGAAAATGAAGGAATAGATGTTAGGTATCCGGCCAGTGCCAGCAGGCAGACTTCGGGCAGGACATGTGAAGCAGGATGAGTTTCTCCTTTCCAGGGCCAGGTTGATGGAAGGAATTGGGAAGATGACAGAAAAATGTGCATGGCAAGTTCTGTATGATAGCGGTCCTTGTCTGGTCTCACCGGCACTGCATTTCCTATGTGTTACTCTCGAAACGGGTTAACGCTCGACGGTTTGTCACCGTGCTCGAGCTGGGCAATTTCAGAAAATATTGATTAAAAGTGCACAGCTGATGARCACGTACGAGCTGACCGTGTCGGGACACAAGAGGGGATGTATCCTGCCCAGCCGTTTTCCCACCTGAGAGAATTTGTTGGTGGCTATTTCTGCTCTTACTGTTTGTTTGTGTTGAATACCCAGAGCTGAAACAGAGAGACAGCAACACATTGTGTTTAAAGTGGAAAAAAACCTGCTGAAAGAAAAACAGTCCCAAACACTTGGGCTGTAACTGTTTCTGTCCTTGACAGATAAGCTGTCAGGAATCAGAGCAAACTCTGCCTGCTTGCGTTATCCCTGGCGGGATGTATTCGGGTGCCGCAGAGTGTGGGTGCGTGTAGACGGTGGGGAATAGGAGAAAAATCAAATTCATGTTTAAAGCGGGGGATCAGGGACCTAGCCAACTGTTAAGTGTAATCGTGTGCTTTGGGATGATTTGACATTGAGTATTGGTGACTGAGAGCTCACCTTTGCAACAGGGGTCTGTACGTGGAGGAAACTGTTTGGAAGTCGATTCTCTTGCCGTTTTGGTTTGTGCTTCTGTTCAGATTGTGTTTCGAAGGGTTTTTGACCGGACTAGTTGATGAAACATGACATTACCGTTAACACACGCTACTAATGTGATTATAACAGCAGTGACATCAATGTTTYCTTGCCCTGCAACTACAGTAGCAATGCATTTGTTTACTTCTCCCATGCACGCTCTGAAATGTCTGTTACTCAACAGCTCTGAACAGCRAGRGAAGARGGAGGAGGAGGGGGAAACTTACAGACATTTAAAAATGGCTATAGCTCTGTTTCCCTTATGCATATAATTATGTAGAAATAAAATAACCTCCAAGTACTCTTCATCTTTTTTTTTCTCTCCCCAATCAGTACACTTGTTTTTACCTAAGTGGCAAAAGCCTCTTCACACTTTGACATGTCAGGTTGTGTCACATGTTCCCTTCCGAATWAACAGCAGTGCACACCTTCTGCCCCTCTCCCAGCTGGCAGGAGCTAGCGGCTGAGACAGTAATAGAGGCTTTGCCATTTAGTGCTAATTATTTCACAGTAAACCAAACTGTTATTTATAGAACTGGATGAAATGTGGCAAATTAATATGGTTTGCAGAAAACTTTAAATATCAAGAGATATGTGTGCGGGTGATTAAATATCTGAAGTGTTGATATGACTGAACATATTTTGTACTACTATCATAACTGACGTTAATCGGCTTAATAATTGCAGAAACCATGAAACAGTCCATTCAGTTATTGTCTGATCATTAGTGTTTCCAGCTGGCTCATTATTATTTTAAACATATTGTTTTTAGGAGACAGGATGGAGAATTTAATAACTGYTTTTATTCTAAATGAGGTGAATATATATGTGTTTAAATATTAATATACATATAAGATTTGTATACACTCAAATGGGTATTTTCTAGCCTGACAGAACTGAAAAATAAGCAGAGCAATGATTATCAGTATTGAATTTGGTTTGTAGTTGTAGTCACAGTTGTGTTGGCTTTGGTTTGATACTGCTTGTGTTCATTATCGTGTATTAATAAATGCAAAACCCTAAAGATCTGAAACCCACCTTTTCCTATTGCCGCGGTGCCTGATAGAAGAGAATGATATCCTGGCCTTGCTCAGCTCTGTGTGGAATTTTGCAGTTGGTTTTGACGGAGTCAGAAATATATTGGCAGATTAGCTTGTGAATTTGTGACAGCATGATGTTACTAAAGTTGAGAGAGGTACTAAAGCAGTAAAAAGGGTAAAACATGTTACAGTGGAATACCTAGAGACCTTATTTTTATAATTCTTTTTCTTGTTTGCTCAGAAATTTGGTGATGATTTTATTTCTATTTGGGTTTGTGCTCGTGCCCCAAGTCAACAATTTTCACCAGCTTGCTCTCTTTTAATGTGTGGTAGTGTTTCAAAGGTGAACWCTGAAATATCACCTGCAACTGAGATGCAGTGCATCAGGTAGATATAGATCACCTGTAAGCATTTTTTGCAATAAGACAGGTTGTAACATCGTGAGTAGTGCTATTGTTTAAGGCAAAGACAACTTGTTATCGTGTTCCTACTTGAGGCAAGAGGAATTTTTACCATATCGCAAAAATTAGTAATTTCATGGTCTGAAAGTATGTTTTTAGCCCAAAACCTATTTAATAGGCTGTTCAAAATGTGCTAAATGATATTTCAAATCTTTGCCTTTTTTTTTTGTGTGAGAAAGACTGTGAAGTTACCACTGCTTCATCAGCAGAAATGTAATGAATTTTATGGATTAATTCCTACTGCAAGGTAGCATGCTGTAGCACGATCCAAGGAATCTTGTCACATCAGACTTAAACATGAAGTATGTTTCTGGATAAGTCGTTCTTTACTCAATTCCTAGTTGGGCAAATTCCCTGAAGATTGATTAAATATTTTCTGTAAGTGGCATGTAAGAGTAACTGGGCAATGAACATCACAGATTTGCTTATTTTCTCCCTTAGAAAATGGATTAATAAGAATGAGTGTCTTCATGGTATGCCCTCTGTGCCTCTTATACCATTTCCCTAAAAAAGGCTTAAAATGARCATTGAGGATGATTCTAGTGTAGAAGGGTCTCTGCAGAGATGAAAGGCTAGCTGAGATGCAAGGATGGCCAGGTCTGCATCCTCGAGACGTCCTTGTGTCATTCGAGTGCTAGGCTGTACTTTTTCCCTCCAGGTGAGTGTAAGTAGAGAGCCTTCAGGCTKCTGAAAGATCTGCCCTACACAGCTCCAGCCCCATTTGTTGGAGGGCTCAGTCTAGGATTGATTTTCTACTCTCTCTTCTATGCAAGGTGATGATTTTCTAGTTGTTCCTCGCAGCCTTAAAATCTGTGAGCCTCAGATTATTRGTGACAAGTACTTGGCCCAATTTGTATGTTTATAAACAGCTCAGAGGTGGAATTGTTGGCATTAATTGCACAATGATGCTACGAGTCTAACATTTGAAACTGGCAGGGCACTTTAAATGACGAACTTGGGGGCAATATTAAGGAATACAGCATCACTGTAACAAGTGTGTTAAACCTGCAGCATGAGCAGGCCATATCTTGCTTCTGCTTCACTAGAATAACAGTCTTGCATTGCTAATGTTAATACAAGCTCTGGTTAATGCAAACTAAAGGAGTTACGAAAAACAGACATATTTGCCCTTCACCTAAAGATCCGGCTCTGCTCTGGGTACGGATGTACCATTAGATGCTTGCCTGGCTGCTCTCTCCCTGCTGCACGGCACTGCAGCGGGGCTGCAATTGGGCATTCAAACATACGGGAAAGTTCCACCTCTGTTTCTCAATGGATGACTTTTTCCCCAGTTTTTCTKTGATGCATGAGTGTTTTCTCCTTTTCCTTCCAAGCATTAATCCTCTGAACTGTGACTTAGTGCGTAATGCGGTTTGTAGACAAACTGCTCGGATTGATTTTCCTGGAGTGGGCTGACCAAATGATGAGTGTATTGGAAAGCAGCACACRCTTGCTTATTTGTTGTTTTACATTAAGCTAGGTTTTTAAAATAACATATCCTAAAATCCTTTAAAATAGCCTTTTTTTATTTCACACGTTAGTTTTAAAATGCATTGCTTGTATGGTTCATGTAGTTGCACAGCAGCATCTGCTCGTGTTAGAGGCATTCTGATAACTTTTTAAAYTTTACCCAAGGGAGAAAAATTGAGCTTCAGCTTGGAGGGGTTCATAACGCTGTCTGCTATTGAGAATAACATTCCTATTTTGAATGATTTGATGTGTTACGTTGGAATAGTAAAGATACTTGCTGATGTTTTCACAACTTATTGAATCATATATAAAGAACACCAATAAGGTGACATTCAGAGTTTTGTTGTAGGGAATAGTTTTAATGTGGATTATGGTTGTGAAAAAGATGTGGAAAAAAATTGCTTGTGACTGATAAAGAAAGACAAAGGAGTGGGAAAAGAAAGAATATTGTATCAAGATAGAAGAGAGACTCCAGAGTGTTCAAATTCTAAAAAGTGCAGCTAATGCAGAATAGAATGAGAWGCTCCGAGCACAGAAATTGCCACTTTCCTGTACAGAAACTGTATATACATGTAAGTATACATGCATACATATGTGTGTGTATATGTATGACATTTGTACAGTCTATGTGGTTGAATTAGAAATTTGCAATTCTAGAGCAAGCTGAGAATCTTCACATGGATGATTTTTTTCTTTATTCTTGAAACCTGACTCTATTGATGCCCACTATGAATTTACTTGAAAACCAGATAGTGTTGCAGATGCTTTATTGAGGACTCAATGATCAAACATGAGTGATATTGAATATTGAGGTTAAAAATGAATCATTTTTGTAAAGCAAATGCTAATGCTCTGTTCACTTTGAAAAAAAAAATAAATTCAGGTTATGTGGGCTGGAAGAACTACATTAGTAACAAATAGATTTTATGTCTTGTTTTTTCCATTGACCTCAAAGAGACAAAGTTGCTACTTACCAGGGAAAAATCCTATTAGATAATCAACCTATTATGACCAAGAAATAYACGTGAGAAAAGAGCATCTCAGAGAGCAGATACCAGAATTGTTCTATTTTGGCTCTAACAGTAATAGCCAACATCTTCTTGCAAAAGTACAAATGTACAAATCTTTGATGTAATACATCTTCTGCGCTTATGTTTTTAAGTGCAAAGGATGAAAGAATCTTCCTGAAGTTATGAGTCTTAAAACTTCTYCACAGTAAAACCTGCTGCATGATTATGATGCTTTTTGGGTATTATGGTGTTTTATATAACACCTGAGTAAGAAAATGTGTTCATTTGCATGAAATACAACAGTGGATATAACAAGAGCTAGGGGGAMAAAAGCACCTTTTGTATGAATAGCCTCTTCCATATTTATTGCATATTGGGGTAAACCTGAACTCCTGGAGAATATTTTATTTGCTATTCAGTATCCATTTCAGTGGTGAGTTGTGTGTGCTGTGAACCCTATTAAATGAATATCCAACAAAGTCATCATGGTACTCACAGCAAAAATTAAACAASCTCTTCATTAAGTTGTGCTCTTCATGGAAATTATATATAACATAGTTAGGTAACCTGCAGTGCATATTTCTTATATAGCTGTTACAATGAATGCACTTCTGAACATACTATCATCACCTCCCTAATGAGATATGTGTACATAAATGGGCTTAAAAATAAGGTTATAACCAATCTCCATTCTAATGAGAGATTTTTATTCCATTTTTACTGCAACACCATTCTGACATGCTTAATAGGGACRATCACTGAGGGTGAGTTTCAAGGAAGTTGTGGTATTAGTGAAGATAAAAGGAAGACACTGAGCACACTGAGATTGTCCCAGAAGCCAGAGATAAGGTTAGGAAAGGTGAAGCCCTGATAGAATTATATCTGGCTGGGGATCTCAAGGGCAACAACAACAAAAAAATATCTATGGGTATGTGGGTGATAAAAGGAAGACTAAGGATAATATGGTTTCTCTCCAGAAGGTGGTTTCCCAGGATATGGAGAAGACTGAGGAGCTCTGTAACTTTTTGTTGGGTACATGAGCTGACAATGTGTGCATGTCCACCATTAATGTGTGAATTAATTCCACCATCTGTATGCTTCCTTTTTGTGTCTGAATTTGTTCAGGAGCTGCTTCCACTAGACCAGATTGCACAAAGCCCCATCCAGCCTGCCCTTGAATACTTCAAGGAATGGGGTATCCACAGTTTCTCTGGACAACCAGTTGCAGTCTTTTCACCATCCTGACAGTAAAGAATTTATTCCTAAAATCTAATCTAAACCTTTCTAAATCTAAATCTCTTCCAGTTTGAGGTGTTTTCCTATCACTGTATGCCCATCTAAAATGTCCCTCTCCAGCTTTCTTGTAGCTCCCTTTAGGTACTGGAAAACTCTGTAAACTCTCCCTGGAACCTTCTCCAAGCTGAAAAGCCCATGTCTCTGTTGTAGAAGAGGTGATATCTTCCCTGGTCRTTCCTGTGTCCCTCCTCTGRACCTGCTCCAACGGGTCCATGTCTTTTCTGTGCTGTAGCCTCCAGAGCTGGAGTTGAGAGAAGTCTTCATCCTGGGAGATTTTTAAAACCTTTTGAGCARCATGATCTGGCCTCAAAGGTGGCCATGCTTTGAGCAGTAGAGTGGACTACAGGCAGTTCTTCTGAGGTTCCTTGCAACTTGAACTATCCTAAGATTCTTGTATGATCCTATCAAGTTTGTATTCTTGAGAATCTTCTACGGGAATGAACGCTGGTTGGCTCATTGTTATGTGCTCTTTCATTACCTCTTAATGTGTACTAGCCAGGTAAAACAAAAGGATGGAGACACAGAGCTGGGACTGGGATTGAGTGGGAATCTGTTCGCAGTCGTCCTGGTCATCCTTACATTTTACATCTACAGTTCCCACACAACACTCGTGGGTGTGGTGGGGTCTGGAGCTGAAATGATGCCTGGCAGTGCTCCACTGGAGCAGAATGATCTCTGTGCTCCTGGGTGGAGATTGAAGCTTTCACAGATAATAGTAGCCTGCAGGTTGAAGACAATCAAAAATCAACATGTACTTATAGCCTGTTTCATTCTTACACCTCTGCGGGGACCCCAGCGCAATTCTAGGAATTGGAAATTAATTCAGTTACATTGCTCTGACTATAATATAATCATGCTGGGCATACTCTTGTGTAGTATAATTTTTCTGTAATCTGGTCCAATTTTTATCTTTGTGTTTGTCTTCAGCTKTACAAAGCATCACACCCAGAGTTGGTACAGTAGGATTTTCAGGKACTGCCTGGCTTAAGAGAAAAACAATCTCATGGGAATGGCATGCTTCAGCTCCRAATTTGTCATCTCATACCTAGGCTACTCGCACTTAAATTTACGTGGAGAGCAGATTACCAGCTAGAGAAAAAGGCATTTTAGGCAAAAGGCCATTGTACCTTTTCTTCCCAGGCAGAAAAAGCCTTCTGCTCAGCACTCCGAGTTGTGCTGCGATGCCCGCCTGCCTGTCTGGATGGTGGGCAGACTCAGGGGAAGCTGCACAAGGTGGGAGTGGATCCCCTTTATTCTGACATTTCATTATACACCTAAGTGTAATCTAAATTTACAAGACTGAGCTATCAAGAGTGATTATTTTCAGTGCAAATCCAAGACAAATGAGAACTGCAGTGCATCTGTTGTCAGGGAGTGATTCTCTGATGTTAGTATATACAGGCTCACTGCCACCCCCCACCTTATTAAACACATGAAAAGCCATATTTCTGTATCTCAGTTGGTTTTTTTACTTGGAGATGTACCAAACCATGATGAAACTTTTTGAGCCTAGGAAAAAAACTTACATATTTGAATGTATAAACTGCTATTTTTGAGAATTCTGAAGTGACGTTAATTTTTTCTCTCATGTGGGTTTACAAGCTTGGAGAGATTTTAAATTAAAAGTGGAAKAGAAAACTTGCTTTTTACTTGAGTTCATGAAACTCTCTTGGTTCTAAAACTAAATTATGTATGAAGCAGTAAGGTCCTGTATTGTCTATTTAATCCACATGATGATTTCCTTTTTAAAATTTTACATGGTATCCAGGTGAATAGGTAGTAGATGCAATGCATTTATTCCAGAACTTCTCTGAACCTKCTGCCTTTAGAAATTAAATGTTTGTCTGTTCAAACAGACAGGAACAAGACATGGATACCAAGTTAATTTAGTTWGAGTCTGCATGCTGGAAGTGCTGTGAATTCCAAGGATAAACATGTGATGGTATTATGAAATATTATTACCTTTATTATCAGCCAAGGGTTTCTGCTCTTACGTTTGCTCACACTAACAAGGTCAGCTGGAAGGAAGGTAGAGCACAACAGACGAGACTGGGACTGGCTTGGAAGACGCTGCAGCCACTATTGTGAGTCATTCTCTTTTAATCACGTAGGCAAAATCCTATGGGCATGTGGGATGATACATAAAGGAAGGCAGAATTTTGCTTGCTGTGGAGGAGCTGTTCATTTGTTACAAACATTCAGCTGACTTCAGTGGAGTGGTGCCAATTTCTGTTAGCGCAGGCTTTGGTTCTGAGGATACATATATGCGTTAATAAATGTCCTTCATCAGGCTGCAGAAATCAGCAACCAAGTAAGTGAAGCAGCCAGGGTGACATCCAGCCACCTTTGTCACTCCTCAGTGTGTGTAGCCCAGTATCCCTTTCTGAGMCAATTTGGCAGTGATTGATGTAATTCATAGAACATAACAATAATAACATTTATTAATGCGTGATGTGTGTTCTGTACAAAATGTTGCTAAATTCTACACATGTTGCTAAATTACCACATGAAATATAAATGTTCATGATATATGGTTGAAAAATACAGCTATGTAATGTCTGCCTTTGGTTCAGCAGATTTCATGAAAGAAAGTGAAAAAATCAGCACTCTTGAAAACCTCTGTACAAGCCAACATGGAGTCATTCCTGGATGAGTTTATGGATATTCTGCTACTGTTTTATGAATGTCAGCTAAGCAAACGACATTTCTGAGACACACTGTGGTCCTCCGGATGATTAGGGAAATCAAATGGTTCTTGTGATAACTGTTACAATACCTGAAAGCCTCTTGAKATTCAGCAAGGGGAGGGTTCACTGAAAGGCAGCGTTCTGGATGGGATGTACCTGTGGAAGCTGCACTTTGCAGATTGGGAAAAGTCTGGCAGGATACGATACCTCGCTAGTGGCTGGAAGAAAAGATTAATATATAGTACAGGATGGATGGGTGGATGGATGGATGGATGGATGGATGGATGGATGGATGGATGGATGGATGGATGGATGGATGGATGGATGGATGTCAGGCAAATCCTCTGGGGAATGGCAAAGTTGCATTTCTCCTGTGAAAAGACCTTTTGAAGACACAGGGAAGAGTCTACCCTGACAGAGGCTCTCCCTCAGGGTCTGGTGAGGAGTGGAACTGTAGAGCTGTATTGTGGCAGTCACTCTTTGATGAAGGCTTCCAAGCAAGCTCAGATGCACAATTTGACATTTATAGTGATGTGCCTTATCAAACAACCTGATGTTGTGACCCAGCACAGGCATGTAGCAGTCTGTTTATTGGATATTTTATTAAATAATATTATAGTCTGTGTGGTAAAATATGTTTCCTAATTTGCCATTTTTAGGATAATTGTTGTTTGAATTAAGCCTGTGAATAACCTTTCTTTTACACACCTGTGATTCCTGCACTGGTACTGCAACTTCATTTCTTTTTGACCTACATTTTTATGAGTASAGCAATTGCTTAAACTGTGAAATCCACTAATTTTTCTCTTGCCATTTCAGTTAGTAGGTAGCTTCAGAACTCCTCTGTTGTAAGGGTGTAATGTTGYTCTCCTAACTGGTTGGATGGTGTGTACTGCTTGATTTCAGCTCCAACACTGTCTCTTCATGCTTTTTTATCCTAACATACAGCCCTATAGCCACCTACCAACCTCATCCTCCTCCCATTAGAGCTCTTCTCCTGGAAATCTGTGCTGGATTTCTCACATGTAAGYAGCAGGTTTTATGCCCTGATAGGGGACAGACTGAAAAATGCAAAATTATCATCACCTCTGAGCCTCACAAAATAGGAGAATAAGCACTTTCAAAGYAGGAAGTGTCTACATTTTTCTTTCCCTTGCTGTTATAGTAGCAGATGGCACTTGTGGCCCAGAATAATTTGTCCTTTGAATAATGGTCCTTGCTAAAGAAAGCTTGATTTTATTTTTTCCATGTGTAAAAAGTTAATTTAAAAAAAAATTAAACCCACATGAAAATCTTCTTATTTAACTGTATTTTGCTAGTTTCTTTTTTACCAATTATGATGGTTCTGTTTTTGAAAACATTTTGTGTAATATTACATTAAGGTTTRCTCCAAGAGGATTTGTTATCGCGAGTTTAAAGAGATGTTATGCAAACGCACATATGTGCACACATTTATTACCAGTGATGCTTGAATTGAAAGTGGTCACTCCATTTGCCTGTTACCACCATACAGATCTTGATTTCCTTGTTTTGCTTAATTTTAGGTGACAGTTTATTACAGTTTGTTACACAGTTTATGAGCTGGGTCAGTGCCCCAGAAATGAAGGGTGAAACCACTTGGTTTGCAAAAGCAGCTCCTGGAACTCCTGAAAATGTGGAGTTTCTATGGCTTTTCRTTATACTTATGCCAACAGGAGTGAGAATGGGAAAAAAATCCACTGCAAACTAAAGGCACTTCTGAATTGACTTTCTGGATGGGCTTTATCTCTGGTCAAGATGGTGGCCCACCCTTGCCTGTTTCCTTTCCTACTCAGCACCTTGGGTAAAGGATTCTCCTGAAAGAGAGAGCTTCGATATGTGGAATGTCCTTATTCTGGTGCTGAAGCACCACAGAAACTCTATGGCATTATAACCAACAACACTGAGATTTGGAAAGTCCCTTGACTTGCTCAGCTTTTAGTTTTTCTGAAAGTGTGTATATCTGTCTGTCTGTCTATCTATCTATCTATCTATCTATCTATCTATCTATCTATCTATCTATCTATCTATCCATCTATCTATCTATCTATCTATCTATCTATCTATCTATCTGTTTTTATATAAATTTTATAAGTTGATAAAAAATGCAAACAATAAAATCTTAATGTATAGTTTTATGTCAAAAATCAGTCTAAAGACACATCTGTACAGAAAACTATATCAGGAAATTAGGATTAATTAAGGAGAGGAGAAAGGAAGAGTTAGTTTTAGCTTGTTAGGTACATCACTAAAATACTATATTGCTTTGTTGCTTAGTTAAGGACAAAATGAATAATTAAAAGAAAAGACTAAACAGTATTTCTTCCATAAAGRTTTTCTGTCTCAGAGTTAACCAAAGCATAAAAATAAACATCTCACAAAAAAATAAACATCTCACATTTTTGCACAGTTAGTACYACTGCAAGTTATTTTCTGTTTGTATTTGAGGATGGTTTATGCCTTTTTAACTGTGCAAGACCTACTGGAAAAGGCCTAGCCAATTGTATAGAAAAATATTGATTTTCCTGTAAGTTTAAGTGCACTGGTGTGGAAGGAATGGTCYTACACTTCTAAAATATTTTTCAAATGTAAACAGCAGTCGAGTTTGACCAGCCTGCATTTGTATTTGCTCAAGACTCAGCACCCTGGTAGTAGTAGGAATAATACAATATCACCGTAAAAATAGAACAAAAAATTGTAACAACAGAAATAATATCCAGCCTCTGTACTGTAAATACAAAATATATGTACACCATGATGACCAAACATTTTACAGAAAAGAGGTGTTAGTCCCCCTACTTTAAAAGAGAGGAAACTGAAGCTGAGGAGTCTGGGGGTACTTCCTTGAATTTGCTGCTTGGACCATGGAAGAATCAGGCTTGTAAACCACTTCTCTGTGCTTAGTCCAGTGAGCTGCCCTTGAAACTGCTCTGGAAAGAGTTCTGGAATGATGTTGGTGATTACTGTGTTTTGATCTGAGAATATAGTGGTAATGGATTGCATATCATACACTATAATTTTACGTAATTTTCCAAACATTTATAAATAATTCAAATCTCGGGCTGGATGTGGTACATCAAGGTTTATCTTGTCATATTCCCTTGTCTTTTTGCGTCAAAGGCACATTGGAGACAGTGCTGACATGTTATAGCCATTAAATAAAATGTGAGATTTTGAGATGACRGATATTTGAGTACCAGACTTTGGCTTATAATGGCAAAGTAAGAGCTTTACTAATAAATCTGGTTAGAGCACTGCCATCCCAAGGAGTATATTGACACTAGAAACCTTTGTCATTTTAAAGAAAGACTAAAGGCTGTTTTTGACAAGATGAAAGAGGGTTGTTGKGTAGAGAGRGCAGRGTTCTTTACTGTGACCATTCCTCTTAAATAATGTGTCATTATTTTTAATGACATATTATCTATGGCAACTTAAACTGAAGTGGGAACTTTTGCTTTCAGCAAAAGGAAGCATCATCCTAGACTCCAACTGAGAAACCAGTGCAACCTCAAACTTGATTATATTGCAGTATAAAACTAGAAATGTTTGAAGAYACCTTTGAGTTTCAAGCCCTTTTGTTAAGTATGGGAACAACAAACGATGTTGCTGAATGTTTAAAGTTGTGTGAACGAACACATTTAGAAATGGATGTGGTACAGATAAAGTCTAGAAACGCCTAGGAAGGATTCAGGAGGTGGAACTGCCYAATAAATTAAGAAAGAACCCAACATGAGAAATGACTGGCCATGGTGCATTGGCTAAAACAAACAGTTTCTTGATAGTGACACAGAAAAGGAAACAAAACCCATTCCATGTGATGCCAYCTAAACTACTGTTGGCTATTTTAAACTTGGAGAGATGTGTTAGAGACRGGAATGCAAACTTCCCTGGAGTGCATGTGAGGGAGGTAATGCRAAAGAAACCAACATGGAGAATCCTGTTAGTGGGTGAAAATGCAATACCTCCTGTGACTGGAGATTTGGAAGTAATGAGGTTTCAGTCAATCGATTACAGCGCTCACTAGGAAAGAAATGCCATTTGCAGTGAAAGCAAAAGAGATGTTCTGATTAAACTGTCTGGATATTATTAATACAATGTGATTGCTTTTTTAGGTATTGTAATAATTTTTTGCAGCAAAGAAATGTAGAGAAAAGATCTGCAGGGATCACTAGTTAATCTATTGAGATGTAAAGTGCTCCACTGCCCTCTTTTGCCATGCACCTGGAAGAGCAGCAGCTGCAGTAACAGGTACCATCACAGCAATGGTTCCTTTTCCTTCCAGGGCATGTTCCAGTTCCACAGACCAGTGAGAGAACACAAGTGTTCCTTTGGGAATCTTCTTTTTCATATTACAAAAGGAAAAATACTTCAAATATGATCTCTTCATTTACATGCTTAAGGACCAAATATTCATTCTTCAGTGCTGCAGATTTTCCAGTGAGGTCTTAAGAGATAGCATGAGTTTTATCCMAAGCAAATTTGTTTGGAAGGTACTGCTATACAAAACATCTAACAGGGATCYTGAAGAAATGGAGTTAAAAACTGCATCAGGTTTTCCCCTCCACATTAATTCTACTGGGAACCAATCCAATCTGGATATTCAGATATTTCATTTGTAAGGTATTTTGCAAAGGAAGAAACCACCATAATTATTTACATCTATCTGTCTTGCTTATCAGAAAAAAAAAAAACCCACGTTTAGAAACTTCTGTGCTAGCCTTTCAAAATCTTCCTGTTAATTAAGAGGGCACACTTGAATAATTATGTTTATAGTTGTCTTTCTGTTTTTCACAGTTGACAGTACCCTCTAGCAGCTTAAAAATTATTTTGGTTTTCCTACCATTTTCACACTGAAATATATGTAGAAAAAGAATAGCGTTAAGCTTATGTTGGTGTCTCACTGTCTTGCCAAAATAATATATTTTTATTTTGCTCTTGCACAAGCATTACTGATAGGGAAAACACAGATCTTGGAACAGTTTTTATCTGTCAAAWTTCCTGCGAAGTTTGTAAAGAATAATAATGAACAAATTAATCCATCCTAAACTAGCACTACCTCCTGGGGAAACTTGTCTGTCTGCATTTGTACAGCAAGCACTTTTGTATTTGCATTTTATGGGGAAATGAGCCTCTTATGCATTCATTATYTGTACAAAAATATAGGTGGAAACATTCAGAAGCATATGGCATAGAAAATCTTTATGTTTGTATGTTGCATGTATTCTCTTACACCAGTTTGTTGGAAATTATTAGACTCTGAGTTACAAGATCTAGGTTTACAGCATCTAACCAAGGTTTGCGTTCAGTGTGAAGAGGTAATAAATAATCTGAGGATGTTTAAATTTTATTTCTGTTCTTGTCTATGAMAATTCATGTTTCCATTGAAAATAACCACTGAAATATTTTCAACTGATATTTCCAACAGCTCATTAATAACAACTGCTGAGAATTTGATACAGTAGGGTACCCACTGCTTTAATAAAGTCTGGGAGCAGGGAGGTGCATGGAAGAAATGGAGAAGACTGTCGGGGAGACAAAAGAGCATTGCAGAAAGAACTGCTTCAAGAAGGCAGCAAAGCCAGAGGGGTTCAGATAGCACCATAAGAGCATGCAGCAGCGCTGGGACATAATGAAATGGATACTACTGGAGCYTTTTTGTCTCCCTGATCAGATCTACTTTTGGCCCCTGTGGATTTTGAGATTATATGGCTTTATCAACACACTTGCCTTCCTCCAGCAGTCTCTAAGGAGACTGAAGGAGCCCTGGCTGCAGCCCAGTGGAGTCTGCAGCGTTGGACATGAGCAGGCAGGGGCTGTAACAGAACTGCCTGACAGATCTGAGGCAGTTATCTTGCACTTGGGAGCTTTATGATACCAAACGTGTTGAGATAACAAACATCAAAAAATTCATGACAATATATGTTATGCTTTCTCTGGCCTTACCTTGCCTTGATTTGCCTTCCATTCCCTTCTCTTCCTTTCTCTTCCCTTCGCCACCTCTGTTTATCTACAGGTGGTAACTCCTCACTGATGCATTCTTGAGGTCTGTGAAATACTTGAGTTCTGCTGCAAAGGTTTCTGCTTTGCTTGTTTCTTTCAGAAAAAAAAAAAAACAAACAAAAAAAAAAACCCAAAAAACCTTTCTTTCAAGCCAAAAGCCCAAAAAGCTAAATTGCACTGTCAGGATACTTAGAATTTTGTTTCCCACTGTCAAGCTATTTTTTTTAAAGCCTTAATCTTATTTTGTTTACTGGAGATAAAATGTGTGAGGAACTGCAGCACCATGACACAGCAACAGCATTGCAAACCTRTAACAGAAGGAATTAACTGCCAATCCATGGGATTAATGGGAAGCATCTACATCAGTGTTTTGATTTGGTTCAAGAGCATGTATTTAAAATGAGACTGCTGCTTAKTGCCATTTTGCAGACCTTGGATCACAGAACACAGCTCTCCCAGTGAGTGTGAGAGAACTCTCTTGGAGCAGCACAGGGTGCAGTCTGGAAGCTCTTCTGATGTGTTTCAGCTGTCATTTTCTAGTCACACTGGTCACACACAGCTGCCAGAAAATTATGGATGTCTTTKGGAAGCTACAGAATTTTCCAGAAGCTCCAACTTTAAGTGCTTCAATCTCTAACTACCTCCGAGCTTACTCCAAAATGCTGCTAAGGAATGAATCCACAAAAGTGATTTTTCCCATGTTTTGTAGGATTTTCAGCTSTGTGAAGCAACCATTGGCAGAGTCCAGAAACTGCGCCTGTAAACTCTGTCYCATTGTGACATTTGGGCAGCTTGGGTACCAGCAACTGAAGCTCTCCATCATGGGTATTTCATATTTGATGAGTCTCCTTTATCAAGCAACATCCTGTACTTGATAAATTTTCATCTCTAAAAGTATACAGCAATAGCTGTAAAATCTAATTTAATTATGGTTAAATAATTTAGTATCAGAGAAAACACTAAACTGCTCAAATTTTGTGGTTTTACAATTTAAGAATTTATGTCATTTTAGATATAGATAATTCTACAGTTCTGTTCTCTGTGATCTCATTGCTCTAATCTATTTAGCAGTTAGATACTTGGCCCTCTGGGTTGCTGTTGTT
Source organism: Malurus melanocephalus (assembly GCF_030028575.1). Classification (NCBI taxonomy): domain Eukaryota; kingdom Metazoa; phylum Chordata; class Aves; order Passeriformes; family Maluridae; genus Malurus; species Malurus melanocephalus. The sequence continues at coordinate 860,093 of NW_026623434.1, forward strand.
CCACCAAGTGATTATTTTTGTATTGTAAATGCACAATATTTTGTGGGTGCAGCTGTGAAAAGATGCAAAGGGGAGTAGGCATTTTTGTCCTRTTGAACTCCAAAGGAAGCTGATGCCAAAAAATGTCAGGATTTTTTAGGCATTCCAGTGTATTGTCYAGTAAAAGGACAGCAATAAACGCCAAATTATTGAGAATTCAAATGGGATGTTTACAAAGCCTGTCAAAAAGTAAAAARCAGTGGGGTAATTCTATGCCAACAGAACTGCCTACAAAATCTATAAATTGTTGAAGAATTATGTAAAAAATACCTGCACAAGATCCTTAGGTCAGAACAATGGTCTCATCCTCTATAATAAATTTTGGAAATTTGTAACCAGTTGAGAAACAGCTGAAGAAAAACACCTGTGTAGCTAGCTAAAGAGACAACACATCTGTAAATAGCGAATAAATGTATACGGGAGAAAGGATGCAATTCCTTAAAATATTGAAGCAAAGGAATCCCATTGTTGCCATTCAGTGAGTTGCTGGCTTAGTTATGGTTAATTACTGATACAAATGGTASAAAAGGATGTCTTTGAATATCTGAAGTATGAGCAAATGAGGACCAGCACACATGAATTTACAAAGACAAAATCATATCAGATCATGGCACATCTTTCTGAGGAAAAAAAAAATGACTAGACATTGTAATATGTCTAGAGAGTAATAAAACATCCTATACTGTGTCTCAAAGCACTGTGTTGAAAAAGAGATTTGTTTTGGTAAACACTTGTACTAACATTGACAAACAGCTTACTGGAGGACTGTGTGAAAGGGGGCAGGTGTTAGGAACATTTGCAGTGAGATAGCTAAAAAAATTTGCAAGACATAGTCTWTTTCACATCTCATGATGTGACTACAAATTCCTTTGGCCAGAAGCTTCCCTGATCCTGTGTTTCCCTGATCCATGGTAGACTTCCCCTGGATTACAGGGTGGTAATAATAATCAGGATGTATTTTGCAAATTTCACTTTCCCCATTTGCAAGACAAATTCTGCTGTTCAGGGTTTAGTTCAGGTTTAGATCTCCGATAAARTTCAGGGGTCTATTCCCCTGGATCTGTTTTGTGGGATTCATAAAGGATAATTTTTAGGATGGCCACTCTTCTTTGGATCTTCTGTTTTGAGTGGCAGCAGGAGAGGGCTCCATCATCTAATTTAATTACATTGTATCGGCATGCCTGGAAAGGTCTGTCATTCTCCATCAGCTGACCAACATGAATTAATTTTTTTTTAAACTCTCCCTAGAGGAACCCCAGTAAATGACAACTTTTCTTCTTAGATCCATAAAGGTCTCATTGACTCCAGTGAGATGTTAATATTTACCCTTTTATGAGACAATTTGATCCTAAGATGTGTCCAATTACAGGAGTATCCAAAGAAATATTCACTTCATAAAGGACCTTTCCTGAGAGTTACCAGTGAACCACAGTGGTTTTTTTCACTCAGTCACTACTTTATTACTTCTGAAGCCCAGTGGTTTTGCTGAATGTGTGACATTCATTAGAAAGCAACATACTAATCAGAGTAGTCCTGTTTTATGTTAGGTTTTCCTTTTTTATTACAGTGCTACCTGACATTTTACTTGACATTTCAGAAGCTGGATAGAAATTTTTCACTTTCAGTCTTTTATCATGCTGAATGCACACGAGTGCTCCATGGTTTCCATCAAAAAAGTCAGGGAGCATATTGCTGCCCGTGTGATGAGGGAGATCCTGAGGCTCTGTAGTGGTTTACTGGATTCACTGGATCTCTGTGAAAACTCTAACTCTGTCTTTTCAATTTTCTTGGGATTATCTTCAATTTTTTGAAGGTTGTGATAATCCAAATGTAGCTTCAGAGCAGTATGACAACCTCAGGACGTGCAGATCCCATCAAACATCTAGTACAAACAAGAAATCCAAACAAACAAAAATGACACTGTGATATAAAAATRTAATTAAAATGGCTTGAATTAACCTCTGTGTTGGTGAAAACACATGGRTAATTTAACAGGAAAATTGCTGTAAATACAGTCACAGTGATGACAACTGTCATGTTTGTATTTGATTAGATTCTGTTCTTAGAATCTGAAACTTTGACTTTCTAATTTCATCTGATTCCATTAGCCTCCCCATACTTTAAAGAAAAGTGTGTGTCTAATGATCAGGATTGTAGAAAAAAAGTAGCATATTACTGTCCTGAAAGTATAGAGTCTATAAAAGATTAGAAAAGCAATTCCTAAAATAGTAATTTTACGGAGTACTCTTTTAGTCCGAAGATACTCTTTGAGACAGACCTCTGCTAAAATGCACTAAGAGAAGTCAGGTTCACCCAAGCCTCACACACAGGTGGTGGTTTGGGGTGTACTTTCCATCCCAGCTGGGGTTGGTGTTGGGGAGCAGGATCTTGGGAGAGCCTCCAGAGGGAGATGCTGCCCAGGGAACCTGCTGCCTGGGCATAGAGAACYTGCTGCTCCATGGATCTGCCTGGGCTTCCCTGGGCTCCTGGGGCTTGGGTGSAAGCCAAGCTCTGCTTSAACTCACAGCCTTGAGCTCTTGGCTCTGAACTCCTGGTTTACCAGCACAGGTCGGTGGAGAATTTTATCCCCTATGCTTGTTCCTGTGAGTGCTGCTTGCGAGGAAGTTGGCAATTTAATGAGATGCTTGACATTAAAAAGCTCTCTGTGCTGTATCCAAGTGCTTACTTTTGTGAAAACCCGTACTTAGTTGGCAATTTGGAGTACGTGAGCATCTGGATGAAACTCTAAGGACGATACCAGKGCTTCCCACAAGAAGGGAACCTCTACAGCAGCTGAGCAGAGCCAGAGCAGGAGATATCCAGCTCCAGTGCTSGCCTACTGAGGAGCACCTTACACTTTTGGGGTTTGCACGGTTTGGAACTTTTGCAATACATCCTATACCTGTTACTTTTCAGCGCCTGCTCAGGCACAGGCTGTGTGCTGCATTTTGTCTGGAAATCAGCAGTATCACTGTCCTACTCAGCAGTTTGACAACACACTGAAAATCCCACCATTAGCTTTTCAGGGCCAGCAAGTCCCTGCTCTCTACATGGGCTCAGATAAGCTTGTTAAGTGATGGAGACTGACATTTGCTTCTGGAGAGAGAGGCCTTTTGGGAAAGTTATCAGATATTAGAATGATTCATCTGCYACTTCAGGCTAACTGTTTAGCTTTCCTTCAAGTCAAATTAAACAGTTGCTGTTGGCATGAAAAACAGGGAAGGCAGGAAGAGTAAGAGAAAGGACAACTTATAATTAAAAGCAGGCTTGATCTTATACCATACTTCATTATTCCACTGAAGAAAATGGCTGGTTTTACTTCCAAATATTTAGACACTCCAAGCAATATTCAGCCATAGCAACGCAGCTTTAGACTAAGCAAGAGCTAGTATTACAGTAGGAAGATTAGCTAAGTCGTTTTAAATGCTCTTAAATGGCAACMTAATCTTTGAAAAAAAATATAGTGTGGGCCTTAAAAAAATTGACATCAGCATAGTCATGAAGTGGCAGCTGACCTGCAAGTGTGGTGTTGCTTAGCAATACTTCACCATCGGGCAAATTGGGAAAGTGGGCTAGAATGATTTACACCAGGGAAGAGAGAAATGCTAATTTTGTCTAGAAGATTCAGGTTACTGTGGTTATTAGGAGGGATATTAGATCATAAATACCTCTCCACCTCTTCTTTTTGGTTTTGTTTTTTTTTTTTTTTAAGGTGTTGGAAAGCACCTCTCTTATGAAGACAGGATGAGAGTGTTTGGGTTGTTAAGCCTGGAGAAGAGAAAGCTCTGGGAAACCTTACAGCACCTTCCAATACCAAAAAAAGGCCTACAAAAAAAGGAAAGGCACTTTCTACAAGGACTTGTAGTGATAAGACATGGAGGTATGGCTTTRAACTGAAAGAGGGCAGGTTTAAATTAGATATTAGGAATACATTCTTTGCTRTAAGGGTAGTAAGGCACTGGAGCAGGTTGCCCCATGAAGCTGTGAATATCTCATCCCTGGAAGTGTCCAAGGCCACATTGGATGGTGGCCCTGAACAACCTGGTAAAGTGGAAGGTGTTCCTGSCCATGGCAGGAGGGYTGAAATTAGATGTTCTTTAAGGTCCCTTCCAAGCCAAACTCTATGTGATTCTATGATTTTTGAGAAAGATCATCAAGTCAAAAAAAACAGTTTGTGAGAATGCAAGTTCATTTGCTTCCAGAACAGTAATTTCAGAAATGGTTGATATAAACCATACAGTTGGAGGGAAAGAATAATTAATAGCACAAAGGAAATTTTATTTTAATGCTTCTTGAACATTTTCATAGACACTTAGATTTCTGGATCAGTTTCCAGAATCCTGACCCTGCCAGAGTCCCTGCAGGTGGGATGCTGAACCTRCCTGGAGTTCAGCTGCTGCCAGAGGCTGTGCCAGCCCAACTGAGCTCATGGCAGGACCCAGATATGAATTAACTGGTCTGTGTTGAGACAGATGAGGCAGAAAAAGAAAAGAAATAATTTTTAATTTGGAAACTGAACAGCAAAGTTTGAGAGTTTAATAAAGATGAGAAGCTTCTTTCTCCCTCCTCGTGTTTTGATGTGCAATCCACTTTTTATGCATCCGTAGCAGTAGATAAGGAAARGGGAAGCATTTTGCTTCACCTTGGTTGCCTAGTCCACACAGATCTCTTACTTTGTGTGAGAGTAGAGTGAAAGCTTTGTCTGTCAGATTTTCTGGTTATATTGTGGAGGACACACGATGCAGTGATGCCTTCTAGTGTACTGTATGGCTGACAGGACACACTTTGCACTATGCATGACAGGTGCTGTGCCCTCGCTTGTTTTTCCTAGAAATTTTTCCTGTGTCTTATAATCCACAAGAGAAGTAGCTGAGGTTCCTGTACTCCCCCTCTCTTAAAATGCTGATGGTTGACAGGCAATTTAATTGCACTTCAATTGTATGGGAGCTATAGGTGTGCCAGGTCTGTGTAAAACACATAGATTCTCTCTATACCCTCCCACTAAGATCTGSACAAAGCCTAAACCCAGACTGAGCTTCCACTTCCAAAGGTTTCTATATTAAATTAATGTTGCACTCTGCTTGAGCTTGCAGAACCCCAGAAATACACCCACCCAACTGAGAGRTGCAGCATGATTGTAACGTGTAACGCATGAGCTGCTCAGTACAAAGATCTTGAGAACTGAAGCATGGTATTGCTTAGAGTAACTGGCATATTCTGAACTGTACTATGTACATTGTGTGATGGATTTCCATGAAAAGTATTACCACGTTATTATGTGGTAGCTGCCCATAGAAAATAAACACAATAGCTTTTCATTTGCTGGCTCTTTTAGTACATGGTCAAAGAGTGAAAAGGATTTCGTACTACGATTGCTTGAGCTGAAACTCTGACATTTCTATAGCAGATGACAAATTATTTTCTAGGCACATTTCTGAGTTTATCTAAACTGAGAGGTTGCTGTTATCTTTCTGCAACATCAGAATGTTTGTTTGAGAAATAGTTATTCTTCTCCTTTAAGCAACATAAAGTACGTGACAGCAGGATGCAGAGAGTAAAATACAGACTCTTTTGTGCAATAAATAACTCCCAGGTCATAAATAATCTCTTTATATAAGTATCCAGAAAGTTTTCAGCACATTTTTGTCTTGACCTTTTAACACGAACAATAGTACTTCTGCTTGCTAGGGAACTGATTTTTGCCTATCACTTGAGAGGTTAAAATGAAAGAGCAGTGATTTTTTACCGCAGTTTCAGAAGACTGCAGATAGAAAAGGTATTTAATCRAATGCATAGCTTCAGGGAATTACTAACTGGTATTATGAAAATAACAGAAAATATTTCAGAATTCCTGACCAATACAAATGGGGCTTCTTGCCAGTGTACCACTTTAATGATAATTTCAAGAGGAGACAAATCCTGACAACATGTATCATGACAGGGAAATCAGAGCTGCAATCCAGAGAGCAATTTCAGCAGGAAGCAGTGGGAGAGTTTYACAGTTCCTTTCAGATAAGTAATGTGAGCAACATATAAATGTGAAAAATAAATTAAAATGCACCATTAAAACTTCTCTCTTAAGTAATGTTGTGATGAAAATCCTCCCCCCAAATRTACCTAAAACTTGCTGTGGATGTGTGTTTTCCCACTGTCATCACTGTAGCCTCCTGTGACAATACAAATCAGAACCAGACATTATTAATTATTTAGTAACACCGAGTGATGTGACTATGCATGTTTTATAAATATTTACATTTTGTTTTTATTCATACAGGTTTTGCTAAGCTGCCAAATTACTGATTTCAGTAGGGAGCGCAGGCTTCTGTTTGACCCCCAATAGCAGAGAGAAAATTAACCTCTTTATACATAAGTAATAATAAAACAGTTTAATCCAAAGTTCATGCAAACTCTAATCATATTCCCATCTTCATACAGACTTTGCTTTTGCAGGGTACTGTGCAACCTCACTTTCCTGGAGGAACTGTGCAAAACTGCATCAGTGTATCTGCCTAACAAATGCTTGCTGAAGAAGCATGGAGATCCTGGATGAATTTGCAAAGGCAAACTAACCCTGTTAGTTTGCACAAATCGTCTGTGCCCTCAGTGCCCAATCCATGGCCGTATCCTCCTGCTCTCAGCTCAAGCACTGGGCAGGCTGGGGGAGGCTGCAGAAGCTGCATCTGCCTCTGGGGCTCTGTGCCAGTGTCCCTCTGTCAAGACATCAGCCATGACACTCCAGCATTAGCTGCTTGCCCTTCTCCAACCTGGGAAMGGTGTCTGTGGAGCAAGACATGCCCTTGAACTGAAGTGAGAACATGGAMAACGAAGTGCAATGTTCCTGAGTTTGCCAAAAATATTGTACTTAGCAAACGGCACAGCTTTCATGGGCTGAGAGACCTTTAACAGAGAGGAACTGCGGAAGAGGAAGTTTGGGCTCATTTCGCTGTGCAYATCAGGCTGTGGCCAAAACCAGCATAGCTGTGCTAATATGTGAAAAGTCATCTGATGAAAGGCTGCTGCCAACCAGGCCCAACTCGGAGGAGGAATAGCCTTAATACATTCTTTTTCTTGGTTTTGGTTCCAGAAGATGTCTGTCTCATGACTGTAATAATACTCAATCATCATGCTGTAATGAAGGGCTTTTCATGTAATCATCTGTAGAACTGATTACTTTGGGCTATACCCTTATCATGCTGAGCTTCCTGGCTAAATTCCCACTGACATCAGTAAGAGAAGGATTGGACYTTTCCTCAGCAGTTTACCGCCATTGTTTGACAATTCCATGCTTTTCAGACACTTCACAGTGGAGATTAAATATTTAAACTCTTAATTCTCAAAATATTAAAGTGGCACTGTAGAGATCACACACTCATTCTCAGAAGTCTAAGTTTGTTCTGGTCATTATTGCTTCTAAGGAGTACAGCACCAAAGCAAGGATTGAGCAGGTATGGAAAAGGTGTTATGCAAAATGCTGAAAATGGTAGGCTCTCAAAGTGTCAAAGGAAGGAAGATAAGAGMTTTTATATTTTGGATGATATAGAAACATTTTCTTGCTTTTTCTTACCATAAAAATAACCAATTAAGCAATCCAAACCACTAAAACTTCAAAAGATAATACACCCACAGATTTACTCATTATTTAAAAAAAATGTACTTCATCCTTTTCAGCCAAGTTTTGCCATTAACTCTGAAGGGACCGGGATGCCCAGGAGATTAGTAGGATCTGAAAAAGTATTGGACATCTTTAGGGATACCAGAACACACATGATATGAACTCTATAGGCTCATTTGTAGAGGTTAAGAGCTTGTTTTTCAAAATATTGAATGTATGTAATTCGTTTTGACTTGAGTGGGAGTTCAGGGCATGCAGYGGTGCCAGAGAAGAGACCTTAATTTCCTGTCACAAGGGCCAAGTGTCTCTATATTTGGATATTCTGGCTTTTCATAATTTGCACTGCAGTAGCAATTAAGGGATAACATTATAGGCAACGATCCCATTGTACTAGAAATAACAGTTGTTCATTACTCCAGAGGCCTTCAWCTCTAAAGCCAAGGCAATTATCGGAGACAGTTTATTGAAAAGAAAAGTGAAGAGCAAATCCCTGMGGTGCCTGTCTTTAGGCACCAAGTGCAGGTGCCTGGATGCTAAAGCTGCTCTGTGGAAATCCTTTGCTCATCTCACACACAGCCAGGCCCCTCAAAGCAAAGGCAGAGAGTTGCACAAGAGGACACTGCAGCATTCCCTGAGGGGACCGTGTAGGTCAGGGCTGGGGAGCCCAAGCCTGCTCAGGGCAGGGCTGGGATGAGCTGGGCTGGGGAAGTGCGGCTCTTGCTGTAGGGTAAGAGATGTGTCATGGCCAAGCRTTACTTTCCCCTACATCCAGCAAAGCTTTTGATGAAGTTCCTGTCAGAAGGGGAAGAACAGGTTATTCTGTGCAGCAGCTTGGGTTTGCAATGAACTCAGCATCTGTCACCTCCTTGTGCAGCTGGCACATCCACTGTGAGGGTGTCACAGAAGACATCCTGCCTGAGTACCCAGTTTCCACACACAGAGAAATTTAGGGTCTACAGAGATGGGTCAGGCAGTGTAGGGCTACTTCTGTACCTTCCAGTGTAAGCATCACCTTTTATGGGTAGGTAACACAGGTATGCTGTGGTTTGCCATTAGACTTGTGTGTTTCCACCTTTGCCATATTTCTTAAGGATTATGCTTTACAAGTAYTTTCAAAAAAGTCCAATCTTAACTAAAGAGTTGCAGGAATATTCTAAATTTGGTGGATGGTATGTGGATTTTTTTTATGGCTACATCTACACTAGCTCAGCAGAAGCAGACMGGAGGAAAAGGGATCTGGTTCTCCAGGGGTTTTTACTTTGGACCAGGTCCATGGTATGGCCTGARCACCTGCACACCCAGGAGTGTCTCATGAAGGGCTCTTCTCCYGTAGCCCAGATGCCTGTGGGGTGCAAGCCAGGCAGGAGCTCAGCCTCACCAAGAGCGTGCTGTGGTCTGAACTAGCAGACTCCTGCAGGCACACCACCCACCACCTGCACTCCCACGGGCAGCAAGTGTGTGCTCAGAAATACACGCAAAATTTGAGTTTATGSACAGCACTTTAGCTGGCCAATCTCTTCTGTGAATTGATTTTTCCAGAAACATGACATCCTGAAGCCCAGTCTAAAACCCAGGGCTATGCTGCTTCTAATCCAAGCTCTCCCCTGAAATGCACACCCCTCTGTCCATCGTTTTATCTGCTTACTCGCCTCACTTGGGTTTTATGAGGATTCTGTTTTGCACATTAGTCCTAAGATGTGAGGGCTTTCACATAGGCATTGGAAAAAAGAAAAAAGAAATTCAAATGCAATAATAAAATTCCTTTGTCATTATAGTAATATAAGAGAGCAAAAACGGAAAGAAGGAATGAAGCAAGAAGGAAAGACAGACTACAATGATAGAATATTGTCAAAGAGAAGTGGTGCTGGAAGGTGTCAAAACTCAGCTAGTAAAACATTAGGGGCTAACAATTTATTTTTTTTTTTCAAAATGCAGACATTTCCACAGGGTTTAGAATCTCCTCCACAACACCCTTGTTCAACATCAAAATAACCTGTCTGGTGAATTGAAAGTGTTAAATGTTCCTATTCCYTTCATGTTAACTTTGTAATCATATTGAAATAATGAATTAAATACTGCAGTATGTTCCTGCTAAATGCTGCAGATATTGACCGCAGCAGGGCAGTGTTTTAACAGTATCTATATGGAATACCTAAAAATCATAATTTTTCAGAATTTTTCTCTGAGAGGAATTTGATTTTTTTTTTATTCTGATTCAGCATGAAAACGAATGTTGAAATATTAGTGTTTCCACAAGCGTGGAAATTCTTAYGGGTTGTAATTATAATTATTCTAAATACTTCTTTTTCTGAAGCCAAATACAGCAATGACAACTAGAATATGCAGGCCTACATGTTGTACTCTATTGAAATTCACAGCTTATGCTTTTCATTTGAGCAATTTTCCTTAATTTTTATTTTCTTCCTGTGTATGCAACTTATGCAAGACATTTACTCTAAAATAGCTTTAAGTCATTTAAATATTTTGCTCTATTGTTTCTAACATCAGACATTTCAGCATTGGGATCTTAGCAAAGCATAAAATGTCTCTGACTTTGTATGACAACATTTGTTTGATCTGTCCCCTCATATTATGAGATTAGAGAAAAATAGACTAAAGATAYCCAAAGAAAAATATGTATAGAAATTTTAAGATTTTTCCAGTAAGCTATTAAAGTATGACCTCAAAATTTTTTTTGCGTACCTAAGACTTCTTTTCTTAGGTATTGCCTCTTTTTGTATGACTATGTCTAGAAATATTCATATCCCCAGGTGAGACCCAAGAGGATTTAAGGGGAAGAGCACACCATCTGGACATTTTTTCAGTTTATACATTTACAACATGATTTAGCTGTACCCATCAGCTCTGCAGCTTGGCTTGGGCTGCACAGGTTGACTGGTGTTTTTCTAGCTGCTGTCCCATAGGATTTATGGTTCTGCAGTCTAAATCCACCTTCCAGTTACACCTCTGCAACCCCACTGACAATTAATGACAATGTATGAGGATATCATTCACAGTTATGTGGAATCACATGATGCCTTTTTTTCTTTTTTTTTTTTTTTTTTTTTTTACCTAGGGCCACTTTGGAACCAAATCATGGCTTAAGTGCGGGGCCATCGTGGTTGGTAAATAAATTTGAGACTCAAAGGCAATTTTGCAGAGACTAGTGATAAAGCAGAACAGTCCCAGTTTGGTTATTTTCTAAAGCATTTACATTTCAGTTATCACTGGTTTTTTTCCACTCTTGGGAAACTTGCCCCAAAAGCTTATGGCCACTCTTAGGGCTGCGAAAGCTCCAAGGGTTTAGAAGGTGGAGAATTGGCTCCTGGCTTACTCAAAGAGACTACYGGAGAGAAACAAGGCCTTTTTGTTAGAACTGATGGACAGAAACATTTTATGTTGGAAAGTTATTCTAGCTGCTGTTTTATTTTCTGTTTGTCATCTGCTTTTACAGACCTGAAAGGCTGATGGGTATTTCCAGCCAGCCCTCCCTCCCCATCCTCCTTTCTACAGCATTCTCGAATATTCTGTGCAGCTCTGCCCTTTCATTTTGCAGTTGGGTGTCATGTCCAAAGAGAATCAAAGCCTACTGAGAGGTGTTCCATGAATTTGCTGGGCTTTGATTCTTGCCCTTCATGCATTACCAGAGAAAATTCTCAGCCAAAGGAATTTATATGATACTTGTACAGACACTGACATCTGCAAACTGGCTTTTCCTGGCCATTGAAACTTAGAATCATATTGAACATTTCCATTTCCATTTCATGACTACTACTAGGCCTGAAAATAGTTGGCAATATGGGCCGTAAGACCAGGCAGCTCCTCTCTCTCTCCTTGACCTGAACTGTATCCACTGGGGTTTTGTCATTCTGTGACAGAGAAAGTGACAGGTGAAGTTGAAACTTCATTTTAAACCTTTAACTTCTCATGTCACTTGACTATACCCTTGAAGAAAAGTGATTTATGATACTGGCTTTGCCTCCTTGCTCTACTAGGAGATGAAGTGATGCCTGACAGGGATATCTATCTTCATTGCTGATATTTTGATTGGAATTGGTGGGTGCTAAAGATGCAGGAGACAGTGACCGTGCCTTTCGAAATATTGGAAGGTGGAGAAACATACTTGAGAGCTGGCAGATTATCAGAGAGAAAAAAAAAATCAGCAAAAGAAAAATCTGTTATGAAACTAATATTTGTTTGCTGACTCCACTAATTAGTCTGTAGGGGTTTTGTCATGTAATTGTCACTGATCATGAAAGATATATTTCTTTCTAGGCACATAGTAGGTCTTATTTCTTAGTTTAAATGTTTTCAATTAGTTTATTTCAAAGGCAAATTAAAAAAAGGCAGAGCCTAAAATTTGGAAATCCATTAAGTATCACAAAATATGGGAGGATTTCTTCTGCTTCTGAGGCTGCAGGAGCTGGGTGGCAATTGGGAKTGCGTGGTATTCTGGTAGTGACCCTCTTCCCGTCACAGCCAGCTCCTCAGAAGAGTCACAACATGGTGACACGAGAGCACGGGTTTGGGTTTGTCTAGAGACTGGAGGCTGCAGCCTCCTGTTTCAAGTGCAGGTACAAGTCAGTGAAGGAAAATAAACAGAAGCTTTGCAGAGAGTGGACTGAAGCAAGAAAGCAATATAATAAATAAATGGAACACACTTTTTTCTCATTTCCAAACTCTGCCTAGGAGGGCTGGTAAATAAAACCAGTCAATCTGGAGTGAGTCCGAGACCAGAAAATGAGTTAATGTGCAGCAGAGCGTAGAGCTGGTGTGCACACATCTCTACCTGCTTGTTTTTTCCCCTTGACACAARTATTTCCTATCATCATTAATGATAATTTCTGGAGATACTGGATTGAGGTGATAAAATCACCCCACGCTTTAAATGCATGTGGTTTTTAGTCACTAATAATTTATGTAAGTTTTTTATTGGCGGCTACAAGTTATCAAGAAATGTATCTTCTGGGTAGTGAAACCTATTCTCCACTCGTAAATGTGCAATAAACCTGAATTGTGTAGTGTGCCACTGATGCATAGCAAGCATAATTGAAGGTAATATGATTTCTATTTGCAGGCACAATGCTAATACTGAAAGAAGAGCAAAGTTCCCCTTTGTGCAGGCGACCTCAATGCACCAAAAATCACCTCCTGAGAACTCAAAATTATGTACCTTATTCAGAAGACACAAATCAATCACATAAAACTACATCCAGTTGTTTTGCTTTTGTGCTGGAATTGCTGTAGTTTGTCTAAATGGAAACTGGCTGGTCTCTAAGCAAAAAAATAAAAAAAAAACCCAGTAATGAAGCTAACATATGTGTACTAAGTAGGTCCATCAACCAGTGCAACGATTAGAAGAATGGCTTGAAGTTATTAAGGGGAAATAATTGAAACTATCAGCCTAGTGCATAGTAAAAAGCCCAAAGATAATAGATTGCAGTAGACGGGTGTGTGTAAGCAAAAAAAAACCAAAAAACCAAAAAAACCAGGGAAGACATCTATCTGATTCTTGGTACAAAGAAAATAGTTTTGTTTTTTTTTTTTTTCTGGGGAAAAAACCTAAAGCATCTATACACTGAACAGGTGTGTTTATTTTCACATATGAGATAGTTTGCAGCTTGTGTACCAATGTGTACATCAAGAGTTTGCTTTAAGAAATTATATTGATTGATTTTTTATCTTTTTAGAAAACACATTGCAATACACACTCTCTATGTGAGCATAGAGAATGACACAGCAAAAACAAGAGAGAAGTAATCAGTGTGGTCTCCCCCCCCAGCAGGAATAAATCATTATAACTATAAATCACACAAGTTATTACAAGGCTCAAACAGCCCTGAAAATTCCAAGTAGCAGAAGCAGATAATTAAAGAAGAAAAGTTGAGACCAAGCCTTATATTTCAAATGCTTCAATAATTCATTGCAAATAGCTTTATTTTTCTTTTCTTTTCTTACTCTCTCTCCCTCTTTCAAGGGGCAAACAAATGTAATAGGAAAAAGAAAGTGCACCAAAAATATTACTTACARATTGTCCTTAGCAGCACAATGGCCTAACTGGTGAAGGGGTGATACAGTCCCGGCGTGTGGAKAACGGCACAGATGGAGAGCAGTTGTGTGTGCTGATGAGAGGGCAGATGCTCTCAAAGGCATTTTGCAGYATTAGATATCCTGGCTCGTCTCCATCGACGGCACCGATCTCATTACTCTCAGCACGTGAAGAGATTTCACCCTCTAAAGCCAGGGCTGTGTGGCTGTAATGAGGGGCACCAGTGCTGAACACAGCCAAGAGAGCTCGGGAGAAGAATTTTAGGAAAACATCTAGAGCAGTTGTCATCAGTATTTTCATATGACCTTGCAGTTCAAAATAGGATAGACAGCAGCCTGGTGTGACTCGCTGATTCTGTACAGGCCTTAACAAGAACATCCCTTGTCGGTTGTTCACTTATTACTCATACTTTAGTCCCTGTGTAGTTTACTCTTAGAGTTTTGTGCTATAAATATATTAAATACTCTTTATACCAACACCTCTTTCTGTGTATCAGTCTCAGTTACAGTAATACACTCCATTGTACAGTTTGAACAGGGGGTGTCTAAATAAAAGTTGACAGATTGTGTTGTACTGTGAATTCCCTCTGAAGAGACATAAAAGACCTTTTACAGTAAACGGGAAATGAGTAAGACAAAAAAGCAGTATATAAAACAAGTGGTTTAAAGATAGACTGGGATTTTTTCTTTCCTGCTTTGTACAAAAATAAAGGGCTATACAATGAAATCAGAAGGCAGTAAATTATAAAATATTAAAATAYTTTGTAACATGATATATATAATCATAAATAAATATGCAGCACAGCTAAAAGAAACAATACAATTGAAAAATAATTTGGAGAATCATCTGCATATCAAATATATATAAAGAGACAATTCATGGCAACAAGACCAAAGAAAGGGATATAAAATCTTCAGAATCTTAYCATAATAACCATTACTAAATAGCAGTATAATAGGTGGAGAAGGAAAGTAGARATTACTATGTAGGAGGCTGTTTGCTGAGAATATTTTAAACTTCCCTCTGAGAGATCTGATCCTGGTTGCTGTAACAGATATGTACAAATCTCTGCTGATTTTCCATCTCATCCAGAGTGGCTCTTCAGTGCCTGGTCCTGTCCCTGAACTACAGATCATGCATCCTTCCACATGCATTTCTGAAGCTGAGTCAATTTTTTTTTTCATAACATCATGATTTAAAATGAATTTTAGATTAGTAGCAGGAGTAGCTAATAATAAAATAGAGRAAAAAAATTAAACCTGCAGGTAAAAAAAAAGGCCATTTTTGGGGGGTCTGATTACAGGAAAATTTGTACATTTTTCTGTAAACAAAATGTATTTTGGTGAAGCAGCAAAGCTCTCTTTCACCTCAAGCTCTCCCTATTTAATCAACAGCAGCAAGAAAGATAGAATCAGATCCTTGATTGCTATTAATCGCATATTGTAAAAAGCTGRTTGCAAGACCATGCAAAACAGGGGTGTAATTGATATGGGGACAAACAAAAACCAAGGGAAGCCAGATACAAAATGTAGTTTTTATCTTGGCTTCTCCTTGAGAGGAAAAAACAACTTAAACACAGTGAATTGGCTATTAATTGTCTCATAATTAAGAAGCAAAACCCCAGTAAAAGACAGGCTGGTTAGAAGTGAGATGGGGTGCAAGACCCAACGTGCAAGATGCAGGAAACCCCCTCATTTTGCAATTAGAAACCCAGCTAGTGAAACTGCRAGCATAAAGCCGCTCATGCTGTATGTAATGTATGGTTTTGGTTGCTTACTCTTCTTTAATCTGAAACAGTAGTAAAGGTGCCTGGATTTATACTTTTGGTGGATAGAAACCTGTTTGCCAGGGCTTGCAACTAGAATATGTGRTTACCAGTGGAATTTGCTCTCCATCTCTCATTTTTAGTAGCTAGGGAGTGTTATAACCAATACAACTCCTTTATTCAAAGTAGTAACAATGCTGTAGCATGGTTTATAGAAAGAAAGATCCCTACTCTTTTGAGGAAAGAAATAACAGCATAAACCAATGCCTTTAAACACTTCTCTATTGACTCCTGGGTGCMGGAAATGCCATTCCCCTTCCACATGCTTAATAAAATTGAAAAATGTTATCTCTGAACACATACACAGGCATTTACAACGTATATGCATATAGTTTCTGTTTTTAATAGCAAAGTTGTCTAAACTCACTTTAGTAATCTAGACATTAGATAAATCCGCTTTGAAGTGAAGTCAGGGGGTAGGAAAACATCTTCTAGCTGGGATTATGGAATAAAATGTTCTGTATTGCTAAAGCTGCTTATCCTAAACTTATCAATTAACAGTCAGAGTGACAGGTCTGACTGAGTGATGGTATTTTTTCAAGTTTCTAGAAAACAAGTACCCTAGCTTTAAGAAGTAGGTTTTAAGATTGCAACTCATCTCTTGAATTGTTGGTTGGTTTGGATTAAGGTCTTTTACTTGATGAAAAATACTTGTTATAAAACTATTTTAAAAGCTTCTTATGCATGTAAWATACTTTTGTCATTTTATAATGTAATGCTGGTACTTAAACACATGCGCTTAGACACACAAACATACACACAAAACCCCCCAAACTCAGACACTAAAAATTTTACATATACAAGCAATGATACCTGAGTCCTTTATGTTAGGCTTATTGTCATTAAATACTGAATATAAATGGCTAATATTAYTGAAACAGCAGCAGCACATTAGAAAGCAATACGAAGCCATGACTAATCCAGAATCTGAAATGCATCATTTCTAACCACTGCACCTCATGGGAATCTGAATTTCATCTATCAGGCTTGAGCAATTTCAGCTCCTAAAGAAGACAGAAGACTGAGAAATACCCACTGTGTTACATATTTGAGAATATCTAATGAGAGATTTAAAAAAATGGCCGATGCTTCATTCTGTACTGTCTCAGCAGATTGGGATGTGATGATGATGTTGAATTAAACTGCTGTCTTAATAGACTTGAAAATTAAATTATCATAAGTAATGGATTATGTGTAATCGAAATAGTTTATGACCTCTAAAAAACAGGAAGACTAATATCATATGTAAAATTGGAATCAGACATAGAATCATAGAATATTTCAAGTTGGGAGGGCCTGAAAGGATTATTGATTTCAACTCCCTGCTTCTTGCAGGACTGCCCAAAAATAAACCATGTGGCTAGGAGCATTGTCCAGATGCTCCTTGAACTCTGGCAGGCTTGGTGCAATGATCACTTCCCTGGGAAGCCTTCCCTGGGGTTCCAGTGACCAACCAAAACTGAAGGTGTTTTCTTAACAACTGTCAGGATGAGCTCTTGTCTTTTTCCATCCTTTAAATTATTTTTATCAGCAGAATGAATTTTCTTTGATAATTTCTGGGGCATATGTTCTAGGGGGTCAAACCACAATTCCGGAACATTTTGCACTTCCTCACAGACAAATCTTCACAGAGCAAATGTAAGGTGTGAGCCCCACTGAATCTTCTCTGCAGTTGTTCTTAAGGCAATTTGACATTGATCACACTATGATTTATTTTCACACTGATAAAAATGAGATGAAGAATGAAAAATAAAGCTCAGTGCTTACAGAGACTTGGATCTGTACAGCAAGGACAAGGAGTGAGAAATGGTTTTTCAGATGTCTCCTCTTAACTTTCCTATGCCATATGTGAATTTGTCCTCAAGAACAGCAGGACTTACTTATATTTTTGTTTAAAATTGCCCTTTAAATTTAAAATGTTGAGTCTGTCAATTCCTTGCCCATGTGAGCTTTGCACACAGTTCCTTTGTAAATTAATGTAATGCTATAGAATAGCCAAAGTCCAAAACAATAGTGCACAAGCTGAACATAAACAAGTTATATAACACTGCAATCATTCATTTATTAAAGTAAGTGGAAATTTCAAGGCATACGTAATCTTTTTGGACAACTGACAGGCAGGTGTGATCAAGAGAGCAGAGAATACAGTGATTGTAAGCAGATAGAGAGACAGGTTTGTCTGGGTGATTCGAAAGTAAAGTGAGATGGAATTGGAAGAAATGGGAGAGAGCATTGGCTGTCCCGGGACAAGGAGATCTAACAGTACAGAGACTGCTGAGGGGCTTAGAGGAACAAGCTGCAGCAGTAATAAGTGTCTAGGGAGATTAAGGAGACAGGATCCATTGACAAAGAGTAGTGCAAAGCATCTGTGCCAGAGGGAAGGGATAAAAAGATGTGTAGGGTGGCCTTAAAGAACTGCCAGACCCTTTCCAACTCTCAATAATCCCCCAGCATATTTGATATAGAAGGGAGGAAGATAGTATCGAGCCCCAGACACCTCCCAGCTCAGGCCACCGTTGCATCTCTCCTGTTTGTGATCCACCTCTCAGCACACCTCTGCCTGGGGTCAGGGAGGGGTAGCTGGCCCCCGCCCCAACTCTGTCACAGGATGCATGATTTTACTGCAGCAGGCTTTTCAGCTCCACTTGCTTTCAAAACATCCTCACCCTACAGACCAGAAAGTTGCCCATCTTCATCCTTCCCACTGCRTGACATGATCTGGGCTGGCAGTGAGCTGGACCATTTTTTAGCAAAGTTAAACCAAAGTGAGTCTACCTCTAGGCTTTCTCACAGTTCCTATCTTCTGTCACCTGCATGTCTTCCTTTGCATCATGTTTTGGCCTGATTTTCCCTCCAGCTTGTTCTGCACATCTCTTTACCCTTCACTGCATTTCTCTCTCACATGCTGTAGTCTTAGAGACAGGCAGCTGGAAACACCCCAGCCACTCTTTAAAAATAACAAAGATAGATGCTCCTCCCATGCTGAAGTTGGAGAGCTCTGTGGTCAGAAYCTGCCCCAAGGAGCAAGTACAAAAGCAGTGTGGGTCCTAAAGATAACATGTAACAATACAGTCTAAGAAGTCAATCCTTGAAACAGGGACACATCAGGAAAAGTATCTTCATATCAGTAGGACGCACACGCAGACTGCATAGCCAGATCACTTCAAGCTGTAGGGAAAACTTACAACAGGTAAGAATTGCCCTCTTTCAGCAGCAGCAGGTGCCTCCACTGACTGTCTAAAACATCASTCACAGCCCCAAATTCACATGCATGTCTACGGGGAACAGTACTTGCAACTTTGGCCATTTCTGTCCAACTCTTAAGATCCTGACATACAAACTCCATCTCCCAGCTTCCTTGACTTGGTCACCCATCCATGATCGCTGTGAGGACACCCTGTTTGTGGCATGGAGTCACSTGCTTATCTAGGCCAAAACCAGAGCTCCCATGTCCACACAGGATTTAATCCCACGGCTCCCTGAAGCTGACTGGCCAGCTGCAACAGCAGTGAGTGCAATCTTCAGGGAAGCACTCATGAACAGTGCAGATGAGACCAGTGAACTCCACTACTGAGCCTTCAATACCAACAGTAGCAGTGTTGTTGTAATCCCACTTGGGTAAAGGGATGGTCAGGATTACATGGACTGCTACATTCTCCCCACAAACCTTRCCTTGCGCAGTATTATTTTATGTGACACTCAAGTATTCTTGCAAGCAGATGCAACAAAAATACAGGTGCAGATCAACCCATGATGCCCAGTTTTGGAGGAGTGATTCTGCTGTATTATTTCCTTTATATTAGAATGGTGCTAGCAAAGTCCCTGATGAAAGATGTGTTTATTTTACAGTATTGCTAACGAAGAGATCAAAGACACATGAAGGATCTGGGTGTTATGGAAAACTCTTGCTTTGGACCATGATAATCTTCTTGTCTGTTTGCTGAACAAAATACTCTTAACTATGGGCTGGGCAGTGTTACACAGGGAATGCCACAGGTACTTGCAGACATTCCATACAAACGCTGAGATAATCACATAGTATCATATTGATACTAGATATTTTTTAACACAAATGAACTGTCAACAAATCCATTTCCATAGCGGGCATAATTAATCTCTTTTTTTCAATAGCATTATTTTCTTGACGTTGGAATATTGCCAGTACACCTTGCTTGTTTAAATGTCTGAAATTCCTCTGCTCCTCTCCTRCCTTGACTAACAGAATTAACACTGTGCCCTTATGGAGCAACAGTTTTTCCCTTACCYCATCTGAGGCATTAAGGAAGGTATTAGCCATGGTTGGATGTTCAATGGAAGCTTGGATACCCTGCTCTTATTTTGCTGTGATTTCCTGATGAAAATCAATCACTTTTTTTGCTCTCTGTAGGGTTTTGTTTCTATTTTTCTGTTTCGCAAATATGGTGGTTCTTATCCCCTGAGGGCTTATCATCCCTTGTGCACAGGATTTTGTCAAAKGGCTTTTGAAACTTCATGTATGTTAATCAATCAGTTAATCTACTTACGGACATTTTCCAATAAATCCAGGAATTGCATAAGAACTGATTTCCACTGCTGAAATAATGCTGGTTACATCTACAATTTCCATATGGCTTGTTCTTCTTTCAGCCAAGTCAAGTTGCCTAGTACAGTTTAAAGGCTGTAAATACCCCTACTCAATTCTGAATATATTTAGTGTTTTAAAGTATTTTATGATAGACATTTTTAATAAAAGCTTTTGTATTTTTGTCAGCAGCTCACCTGCTATATACTTCTGTTTCTGCACAAGTTTTGTGGGCAAACACATGTTCAGAGATTTTTTAAAAATTACTTTTGKTTTTGCAATTGTTTTTTGTCTGCATACCTTCTTCTGACCTTTTGATCTYYGAGTCTTGACTAAGCTGCAGGGGGRATGCTCAGAACATACCTGAAACAGAGAAGGTGTATGATGGAAGGGRTATGCAGAGACCAAACTACTTGTGYTCCAGGCTTTCCAKGCCAGATACATCCTGAAAGTGTGAAATACACTGAATACTTAGATGCACAAATACAACAATTGCTGGTAAGATGGTTGATTAAAAAAAGAAAAACAACCAAAACTCAGCAAGAGCAGTAAGCACACTATGCTTCTTGCATAATGGCTAAGTGGYTTGAGCATTTTGTGGTAAAGAGAAAGTTGTCTCTATTCCAAGATTCTATTGCACTTATTAATCCATATTTCATCCTGTTCTTCTCTAGTCTAAAATGCAYAGGTTCTTTAGTGAATATGGACTTGAACACTGTAGCCTCATTCCCATGAACTTAAATGCTAGGCTAAAAAAMCCCTCAGATTTCTTTTCTTTACTGTTTTCCTTGGTGTAACATCCTTACAGCCGCACTGGCAAAGGTAATTTTTTTTCCCAGKGAGACCATTTTCTTGAAAAGTAAAATATCTGAAAAAGGCTGAGAGAGATCAAAAGCCATCCCCCTTCATGGGCAAATGCTGTAGCATGGTTCTGTTACACAGAAGATTGGTCTTAGACAATCTAGTGTCCATCTTCCCCAGCATTACTATGGTAAAGTAAGTATGTTCCATCAGATGATTGCCCACAGCAGAGGAGCCTGCTCTCAGTCTCTAGGACTCTCKACTGTGTAGCTTGCAGACACCCCTCCCTTTGGCAAAGTTTCTTTCCCTTCTAAGTAACTGACCCTCCCCAAGCTGCTACGAAGGCTGCCTAAGAGCTTACTGCTCTATATAGTCCTGCAATGCTCAAGTGCCCAATATTAGGCAAGATGATATCTAGTTTARGGGTACCTAAAAATACTCTTCCTGCATAGAGGGAGAAAAAAAAGAACACATATGCAGCCTGTCAAAATTGTCTGCAGGTGCTCAAAATCCTGCATGAATTCCAGATGCAATCCCAAATGATTTTCCCAGCACTGCCTACTACTGTGAACAACTCCCCACTGAACCTCAAAGCTCCTTGGGCATTTAACTATATTCACCTACACATGTTAAGAAGATCCTGTTCTGGGAAGATAGGCACTTATCTCTTGCCTCAAGTCCCAGTACAATCCAGCTTAGGAAGACAGGCATTTAAATCCCTTTTAGAAGCCTGAAAAATTAGCAGCAATCAGAATTATGTCTGTTTTTTTCCGACACAGGCCATCAGCTTTGACATAGATGCATAAGTCTGAGAAAATGACTTGAGCTAAGCACAGGAGTGCAAATGTCCATTTTACTGTTGGAGAGGGACTGATGTGTCAACATCTTACAAGACTGCCCCAACAATTGCCGCATGTTTGGGCAAAAAGCATCAACCTCTCCTACTGTGTGTGGATACAAGTTGGCTCCAGTTCTCACCCCAAGAGAAAAATACCAAGGGGAGCAAACTCACATATGTGGAAAAGATGTGTCATACACAGGAGAGGAGACAGGAAAAACAAAGCATAGTTGTTTACATACTTGTAACTCTCCACCCTGTGCCAGAGAGCATCTGGACTGCTAGGTCAACTTTGGGTTTGCTTTTGTTTTCTCTGATGCAGCCCTGTGCCTCGTGTTCCAGGCTGCACAGGCTCTCAGCTGCAACACCTACCATCCACACTACCCAACGGTTGCTGATTATGCCATTCTGCTGGGAAGTTGGAGCTCAGGGCTTAATTAGAGTCTAAAAATATCATCCACTTCCTTTCTTACAAGTTTTTGCATCTTTATGCAAAATGTGGGTGGAAGCACTGTGATCTCATTAATGTCAGTCCTGCAGTAGGGACAGAGAGGCTGGATCATGTGTTGACGGAGTGTTGGGAGTGTTTCTGATGAGTTTCCAAGAGGGTATCAGTGCTCTAGCTGCAGGCTGGCTTTGCCCACTGGCATTGTGAGGTCACTTACAGTCAGTGGAAAGAAGGAGGCACTCTTATGTGCTTCAAAGAAAGCTGTCATTTTCTGCAGGTCTTCAGAAGTGCCTCTCTCTCCGTCCTTTGCCCATACAGCAAAGCTTAGGAATTAGCTTGCTCCTTTTGTCCCTTCCAGGGTTAAGACACCTAAAATATCATTGAGATAGTAACATCTCAGCGAGGTATCTAAAGTAGACAGATGAGATTCCAGCCTGTATACTTGAGACTTTGAAGTAAATGAATGCAAGAAAAATACCCAAATGTCAGTAAGAAGATGCAGGCTGTTGAAAACCAAAGAAAAGACTATTGTTTAAAATTAGGATGTATTATAGGACAATATTTGAAAAGAATCAAACACCTACAGCCTTTTGTAATTATTTTCATTTCTCCTCCATGCCCCCCTAAGCTTTTAGAAAAAAGTTTATTATATTGTTGAAACAAATCTTCCTTATCCTTTCTGTGAAGCTGTACTCTGAAAATCATTGTAACACCCTGAGAAAAAATGATGGGTCCACTAAGACTGTAATGTTAACTCATCAGTTTTCTCTTAGTCTAATGCTTTGGAGAGCATTGCCTGAAAAAAGACCGAGGAGTATTTATTGCAGTAGTCTGAATATGCATCAATTGATTTTAATATACTAGAAAACCTGAGAAAGTATAGTTTATTTATATACAGATTGTGTAAATACACTGTAGGCAAGTTTCACAGTTTAATGTTGAAAGGGCTTTCATTAATGCTGTAGTTCTAAGAAAAGGATGTAAAGCAACATAAAAGAGTCGAGATTTGATTTTTACTGAGATAAGTTGAAAGAATAATTCACCTTTACTAAATGTTTCTTCTTTCATGTTGTTTTATGTGTTGCTCTTTCTACTGCTCCATGCATGGTTGCAAAAAATATACATTAAGAATGAATCCTTCATTGATGTGACTTCACGATGTCTATTATTTGTTTGCCTAATTCCATGAGTTAATAAAAAAGTCATCAGAGATCCATAAAATTAAATGGTTGGTTTTGTCCTGGAGCAACTACACACTACGCTTTTATTTTATGTGTACTTCTGACAGAAGACATGAAGTCAGTTCTGCTGAGCAATGTCATCTGATAATGAAAAAGTATGGTTTTAATTGCATTTTTAATTGTTTTTTAGAAAGTATGGAGTGKTTTTTTTAAAAGGCTAGGAGATTACATTTCAAATATACTTCCAGAACTTTGTACAGCTTCCCTTCATTCTCAAAGCCAAAATGTTCTTTAAAGACTTGAAATTCAATATATGGACCAACATCTCCTATTGTGTAATGACTGATTTTTGGTTTGTGTCGATACTGAGACTCATCTGATGAAAACCCACCGATTCCGTGAATGGAAACCACGGCATTAGACACTGTATTTCCTGTTGCCGAAACCTACCAGAACTGCTATGTACGGCCAGCTTTTCAGTCCCGAGTACTCGGACTAATTACTCAAACTAAGGTCGAGGATCGAAAACTGACAAGACGAAACTTTCGAGATATATCACGCGATACAATGGGTATCACTGTAAAAAAACGCATTCAGACAGATACAAAAAAACGCATATCAGACAGATACAAAATTCCAGCTCTTGATGTAAGAAGGCTCTGTAGACTGAGCTGCATTTGGAGAAATCGGTACCTGCAACTGAGACGTCGAGAGAAGTGAGCCTGAGGGATGCCCAAGGTGTCAGGGGCCGTACCCAGAGCCAGCGACGCCGTGCGAGTCCGCATCAGTCCGCATTTGTGCGAGAGAGAAGGGAAATGGTGAGACAACCCGATGAGCGCTTTCAGCCACGGGTCCTGTCACGCCGCCACCGCCTCCCCCCTCACTGCTATGTGGCGCAGGCCGCCCCTCTCCGTCTCCCCCTGCCCAAGCTCCTCCGGGGTCCCGGCGGGGGCCCAGTCCCCTGCGCCGTCCTTTCCGCTGCCGCCGCCGCCGAGGCCGGTCCGCCCGCCGCCGCCCCTTCCCTTCCCTTCCCTTCCCCCGCCACCGCACATGCCCAGAAGGGCGGGAGCCGCGGCGAGCCCGGGCGCTGCTGTGACAGCGGCGGCGCTTTCCCTTCCGTGGGTGGGTGGGGGCCGCGCCGCGCCCCCCGGCCCGGCCTGGCCCGGCGGAAACACCGCGCCGGCCGCCTGCTCGCCCAGTGCCTTCTCCGCCGCGCCTCGAGCCCGCTGCCGCCGCGGGGCGGGAGGCGGCCATGTCGCTATTGTCTGCGCTGGTGCCCTTGCTCCGGGTGTACTGCATCGGCCTCCGCGTCATCCTGCACCAGCTGCGCCGCCGCTTCCAGCCGCGCTGCCCCCCGGCCTCAGGTGAGCACCGCAGCCGGCACCGCGGGGCGGGGCGGGGCGGCTCCGGGCTGGGGGCGGCAGCCCCCGCCGCCGAGAGGGGAAAGTTTGCCGCGCTTCCCCCCACTCGCTAAGGGCAGGCGGCGGTGCTGGGGCCCTGGGGCCGAGACGGCGCGGCCCAGGCGGGAGCGGCGGGACAGTGAAGGGAAGGACAGGGCATGGAAGGACAGGGCAAGGCARGGCAGGGCAGGTGCGACCTTGGCTGTAGCGCGGGGCGCTTGAGCCGGGCCGCATCCCTCGCACCGGGGCAGGGGCTGAGGCTCCGCGGCGGCCTCAGCACGGGCGCCGCCGAGCTCCTCCCCTGCTCCCCTTCGCCGGCCGAGCAGGATCCGCCGCGCCGCCCCAGGGCAGCGGCCCCGGGGGGATGCGACTGGCGGGGCGCCCTCCCCGCCCCCGCCGCGCCCCGCCCTCGCTGCCGGCGCCGGGCCCCGGCCCCAGGGCCGCGGCCGCCCCGGACTCGGGGCGGGGCGRGGGCYGGGCCCAGGACGGGCGCCTGGCTGCACGCTGGCCTGACTCTGGCCTCGGGAAGCGGCGTGGGGGCTCTGCACGCCGGGGGTCCCCGCTTCTCCTCTTCCTCGCTTTGGTTCTCTGACAGTGTCTCCTGAGACCTCGGCTCAGAGCCGCGCGGGCGCTCCCTCCCTCAGCCCAGGTAGGTGCTTGGAAGGCGGGTAGCGGCGGGCAGCCTCCCCCGGCCCGGGCTCTCCTGCCGCCCGCCGTGCCCCCACCCCGCCGGGGCGGCTGGGACCGCCGGCCTCGTCCTCCCTGTCCCGGCTGCACCAGGAGGGGAACGTACCTGTGCTCCAAAAGCTTAGTCTTTAATACTGGCTGTCACTCTGATAGCSTTAAAGCTGACAAGTGAAAGACACTTGTAGTTTTTTCTAAGGAACTTCAGGCTAGTCGTTGGTTCTGGAAGACAGATTTTTGCACTTTTCTGATTTAGATCAACAGCATCTTAAATGCTGACTTAGAGGAAACTTTTGAGTTAGTCAGAAAAACAGCTATCTGAATTTCCTTTTTCCTCTCATAACTCTTGAAGACTCTAAAATGCTCCTGAGTGTGTAAACGTAGAGCAAACTATGAGTTCGGACAAATGCGTAGGTTATCATCAGAGTTGAGCATACAGCTAGATTGAATTCCATCCTTTCACTTTCTCTGCTTATCAGCAAATGAGCCTTTGTGGCCCTGTCGATAGTGTTAACCAGAGGAACACTAAAAAAAAGTAATATTGAGAGTTTCAGTAAGGAATTCAGGCAGATGAGGATATTGATACAGAAAATATCTGAAGTACTGCGGAGGAGATGGAGCGTACACCCCACAATAGGAATGTATTTGTCCATCTTATCACACATGGCATCCTTCTTGGTTAGCATTCTGTCTACTTTTTATTCATTCCTTATTCTTCTGCTGGGATTCCCTTTCTCTCTCAAAAGGCAGCGATGAAACCTCAAACAAGCAAGAGGACCCTGGTGACAAAAAGGGCAGATGTGCATATGGTTTGAAGTCATCTGAGCATTTTTTTAGCATTAGTGTTTCTTGGCAGAGGAAATTTGGGTATTTTGTCTAGGGTGTGTAACACTTTCCAAATCTTTTTTTGAACCACAGAGATGCAGCATGACGAAAATGTGACCCAGCGTTTTGTTGCAGTCTGCTCTTTGCTGCTATTGAAAATAAAAAGTATTGAATTTGGAAATGCCAGAGGAAGGCAGTGAAGATCCAACCTGGGAAATGTCAGTTGCCTGAGTGGGCCCAAGGCAGATTTGACAGATGTGAAAAGTTTTCTTTGAGCCCTAACTTGGGATGTTTTTTTTCCCGAGGACAGTTGGTTTCTTCCTGCGCTAGTTGTTTGCACGCAGTTCCCTCTTGGCAGTTACCTGCTGCCTTGCTTTGACTCGCTGTGTCCAGCCATTGCTTAAAGAAGTGATTCACCTTAACAACTGGAACCTTTTTACCCAGATGAACCTCGTTTCCATAATAACATCAAAATAGTGATGTCAGTGCAACAAAAAGCAAAAGTGTTGTTAGAACAAGCTTGGATAAGTAAACTACAGTTCCTGTAAGAAAATCCTGAGTTCCTTTTTCAGACAGTAATCTAGAAAGGTGTGTATGTTCAAAATTTTCTGTATCTTTTTAAAGGGGTTTCTGTAACTCTGACAAATACAGGTATTTTGTTGTCAGGGTGCCTTCCTGGGTAGAGCTTGGAGYGGCAAAGTAGGTTTGGGAAGGACAGGACAGGGAGGCAGAGACAGCCATTCCTCTGATTCTGGCTTCCTTGGCTCCAGTTTCCATGTCAGAGTTCCCACTCTCTGTAGCAGCGGTGCAGATCTCACTTTGAAGATTTAAAACAGAGAGATGCCTGCTGGCTTGTTCTTTATCTCTGTAGATGAGTGAAGGGGTCTGGTCTCAGTGYAGCGCTTCTGTATTTTTCAAGAAAAGCTTGCTTTCTTATCCTTTTATGAAGAAGTGCTGAGGATTTTAACCTAAGTAAACTGAGCTAGTTTCACTTTAGTTTTCATTTTCTTTACCTTAAAAGTTGCATGCTCTAGGTGCATGTGCTTTCGTACGGCTTTTAAAAGTGACCATGTGTTCCACTGGAGTTTACCTGATTTTTATAGATGGGATTCAAGACAGTTTTTTGGGGAGAAAGTTTGAGATCTGAAATCTAGATTCAGTGTGAAAACATGGTAATTGTTTTGAGTTGCAAACCAAAAAGATAATAATATTCCATGTTTAAGAGAGTGTCTTCCGCCTCAACACAGTGCAGGGAAGTTGCCCTGAAATTCTGATCTTGGGACTCAGTGAAGGGAAATACAGAGCTGGGACTATAAACAGGGTGTGTAGTCAGCAATTGCTTCTCTAACTAAAATCTACACAGAGGAAAGTGCAGAAATAAAGGGGAACTTTAACTTACTTTGAAACATTTTTCCGAGTACTAAATTGCATTAACAGTGTAACTGCCTATATCTAGTGTTAGTRTTCAGTGGTTTAAACTATTAATAGTTTCATTAGAAATTACTGCTTGGACTTCTTCACAGTGCTTCATCTTAATTGGAGGGAAGAAAAAAGCCCTACATGACTAAAGTTCTTGATTAAAACAGTTTTCTAAAACACAAATCTAATCAGTGGATTGATAAAACATAAACTAATATTAATTGTGACACCAGGATGTTACCAGTGGACATGTGATCACTGAAAGTCATCCTACTGATAAGAAAAGTGGYTCATATAATTAGAAGCTTCTCAGGAAATTTATTTGGCATCATCATCCTTCATTTTTTCTTCTACTGTACATATCATTGAAATTTGGTTAGGGAAACCTAAATGTTGGATGTTTTGTAGTAGTTTTGAACTCTTTGTAGTTAAATTTGGAACCTGTAATGTCTCAGAAGAAGGTGGYAATATGGATGAAGTTCAGGAGACCTTAAAAGTCACTCCTGTTCTTCTTAAAAGTGATTGAAATTTCATATGTATTTTTTATTTCCCCAATTTCTAGTTAGTTACTCAGTATCCTCATTTGTACTAAGTTTCTTTACAGTTAATTGTGAAATGTTGATTTAGGATCATGCATCTCTTGATTCATATATTGAAGGCTCTTACTTTATATGAGTAAAGCATAGTGAGAGACTAAGCACTTCCTTCTCAAAGCTTCAGGTTGTAAATCATCCAAAGGTGGGTAGAGAAATGACCAGGTATGAAGGATTGATTGCAGGCAAAAGTGAAGTTACATCTAGCAGTTAAAACCTCTCCCCATGCATGCCCCTAAAAGAATTAATAATTAAAAGAATTATTAATTTAGTTTCAGAATGAGGAACCATGTGTTTTATGGTTGCCCCTGTGCTGATGGAGGTAGAGGTTGTGGGACGAGGATACCCRCAGGGTGCCATTGCTGTGCATGCACAGGGCAGCCGAGCTAAGGTTGCAGAGTGTCTGCACTTCCCAGGTTTCCTCACATCCCTGTGCTTGGTTTCACAATCCAAGTGACTCGTGCGGGTTTTGAACCAATTTTCTTCTCCACTGGGGAAACCAAGCCCTGCCTGCAAGGGTAGCAATGCTGTGCTCCACGACACAAGTAATCACTGACATTAATATTTTGGCCCAAGGCCTGCCCTGGAGAGCAAAGTCGTGGGTTTGTGTTAGGAGGATGAAGGGGGAGGCCTGAGAGGTGTGCGGAGACAGCACAGTGTGCCCCAAGGACAGCAGGGATGAGGTGCCAGGGCCAGAAAGTCTGGACTCTTCCTCCTCCTCCTGTGGCAGCGGAGTTCACTGCAAAGCCAGCTCTGCAGGCTCTTAAAAGTCTTGGCCCCGGTGCTGGTTGGTGGTGTYGGCCAGCTGCATGGAGGAAAAGGGAAGCAGCAGCTTCTCTGAACATGCTCTCCTGTGRGTGGGAATTCAGGGTTGCTGTTGTTTTTGCCAGGACTAGACTACGAACACTGTTTCACTGAAAGTGGAAAAGTTTACCTCCTTGGAGAAAAATGAGAGGTGTAGTTTTTGGTTTGTGTTCATAATGCCAGTTATGCTGTATAACACTCAATGAGATGCAGGGATGATTAGCCGTTTATAGTTGAGCTATTATGACAGCTGAAGTGTGTTTTACAGCATTCTACTAAAGGCTGTATTATACTGGCATATCCTTAGCTGTGGCAGTGCTACTTTGGGCCCCTATTGCCTGATAACCTCACAAAACTATGCCAAAAATGTGACATACATAAGAATGAAGAGTAGGGTGAGTCTGTAAACTGCCATGCTCTAAAATAACTTCTACTTGATCAGTTGATGATGAAATTTTTATGATCCAAGGTGTCTCATACTAATTTTAAATATTAAAGATGCATCAACTCTTCTATTAAAGTGTCTTCCTCCTTACTTTCAGRAATTGCCAGGTAACTGCAGAGGAAACTCTAAGATTCAATGAAATGCCATGCGCCTCTGTGCTTTCTGGAGACACCATGTCATGGATTGAAATGCAGGAATCTAAAAGCTATGATAATATGTATCGATAGGGCATGTCTTGTCAGTGCATTATCTGATGCCATGGCAGGGTTACCTCATTACRCATTTCACCATTTGGTCTTTCAAAATCATCAGTTTTTGTGGGATTGCATACCTTGGTGCTGTTGATACGCACGTTTGGAATTAGGCAGCATTACCATGTTGAATCAATAGTTTATCCTGGCAACTTAAAGGCACTGAATGAATCACAGTAGAAGGCATGCTGGTAGGCAGAACATTGCCCCTCCCTCAGGAAAAAAACCCTAGGTGTCTACACCCAGAAGTAAATCTTCAGAACAAATCCAATAAAATGCCTGCCCTGCATCTCTCATTCTGCTTCTAACCCAACAGCTGTGTTTAGAGAAATATGTTTAGTATTGGTTAACCTGTCTTTGGCTTTCCATTCGAGACATTCAGAAAATATTGCAAAATAGCAGCTGTAGTTCACAGAGAAAAGTGTATTTTCTTGGGAATGTTCRCCAGCAGTAGAAAGCACCCTGGAGAAGCTTGCACACATATCTCATTAATTTATTTATTTATTTTCCAAATTTCCTTGCAGCAATATGAAAAAGTCAAATTTATTCTTCCTGCCCTAACCAGCCAGTCTTACCACCTGAGGATTTTTGGGCTTGGGCACAGATGCAGCTCCCAAGGAGCAGAGAAGTAGGAATGCAATTGCTTTCWGTCTGATGCTCATCATAGTCCTCTCCTGTTCTCTTTCTCTGGATTTTTGTGGAGGAGGCTGCATCCATGTTTAACTAATGTCTTCCTTCTCCTTCCCAGTGCTGGTCAAGCTCCTGGAAAAGGGCTTGTTGCTGTCACCATAGTGTGGAAGAAATAGAGAAGTGTCAGGATGCAGTCGTGCTGTGCTGTGACTTGACTTTTTGGTATAATGAGATCAGCTCTGGTGGGTGCCAGGTGCCGGCACTGTTCACAGAGGCACTGTAGGCCTCAAGTAGTACTTGCACATGACTGCACAAGAAGCATTTTCCTGTTCAGATACTAAGGTTCAGATTGCCAACTCTTGCCTTATCACTGCACTCATCTCTAGTGTCATCCCCTCCCAACTTCTGTAGCCYTTTGAAGAAAATGTAGCAAAATTATTTTCCAGCTGATGTGGATAGTAACATTTATTAGTGCTTCCCTGTCTGCTTTTCCTGTAATTATAACACAGTGTTATTCCAGGAACCACGATTGTGAGCTGGTAGTTYAGGAGATCTCAAAAAGAGAAGGACAGGAAAGGTGTCAGACATGTATTGTTGATCTGCATGTAGGTTCAAGCTCTTTTTCCTTTTATTTCAGTCATAAAACATCTTTACATTTGACTGGAGCAGATTATTGCCATAATTTGCAGATTTTCTGCTATTTTTTTTAAAGCAAAAGCTATAACAGTTAGGTTGAGCTAACAAAACTTCTTTCTAAACAAACAAACAAGAAAACCTTTGCTCCTTCAGTATCAGTTTCAATTGAAATAAATACTAACAGCAAAGTTCAGTAATTCTTAGGCAAGAGGATGTGGGTCTAATTCTAACATAAGAGGCAGGAAAATGCTGCAGCAGATGACCAGTTTTTTTGACAGTAATGTAGTAGCTCTGTTGTGGTGGTTACTCTTTCTCTACCCAGAATTATGAAATTCCAGAAAAAAAAAATTTACTCAGGTCTTCTAGCTCAGTTTCACAGTAGAATGGGATATATTAAAACCCCTTTTAATTTTTGACAATCCAGTGGGCTTCTTGTAGGTCACACTTTTTGCAAATTTCATCTTTAAATTTGCAAATGTAATTAGTAAGGTAGGTTTCTTGRTACATTCACAGAAACACTGATTTCACATAGTTGAGTGTGGTCAAACTTGTGCTTTCTCATTGTATCTTTATCTTACTGCCTTTATCAGGTACTCATTAATGAGTGAAGGATCAAAAGGTGAGACGGTGGCCAAGAAGCAATGGAGAATAAAAGTTTAGAAGGTTCCCCATCAGACCTAAAGTTAGTGGCTCACCCGAGAGCAAAGAGTAAAGTGTGGAAGTACTTTGGGTTTGATACCAATGCGGAAGGATGCATATTACAGTGGAAGAAGATCTACTGCCGTATTTGCATGGCACAGATTGCCTATTCAGGAAACACGTCCAACCTTTCCTACCACCTTGAGAAAAATCACCCCGATGAATTCTGTGAGTTTGTGAAAAGTAACACTGAGCAAATGAGGGAAGCCTTTGCCACAGCATTTTCAAAAATCAAGCCAGAGTCATCGCAGCAGGTTGTTCAAGATAGCCTCATCATGAAGACCTACCAGAGCTACGAAAACAAAAAACATCAGGAACTGACATCTGCAGTAATCAGCTTAATTTGCGAGGGCATGTATCCAGCCTCCATCGTTGATGAACCTACGTTCAAGGCCCTCTTGAGAACAGCAGACCCCAGGTATGAACTTCCGAGCCGGAAGTATTTCTGTACAAAAGCGATTCCTGAAAAGTACAGTGCTATTAGAGAAATTGTACTGAAGGAGCTCACTGAAGTTCTGTGGTGTGGTATATCCACGGACATGTGGAGAAGCGAAAACCAGAACAGGTCTTATGTAACCGTGGCAGTTCACTTTCTCAGCAACAGTCCTGCCAATTGCCTGGTTGTGAACTCACGGTGTTTGAAAACGTTCGAGGTACCGGAGGATAACACTGCAGAGACCATTACACGAGTCCTTTATGAAACATTCATTGAGTGGGGGATCAATACGAAAGTCTTTGGTGCTACTACAGATTATAGTAAAGACATTGTGAAAGCTTGCTCTCTTCTAGATATCCCYGTACAGATGCCTTGTTTGGGGCACACTTTTAACGCAGGAATACAACAAGCTTTTCAGCTCCCCAAACTCTGCAACCTTCTTGCCAGGTGCCGAAAGCTAGTGGAGTATTTTCAGCAGTCTACGGTCGCAATGTACATGCTGAGCGAGAAGCAGAAACAGCAGAATATTCTCCACTGCATGCTGGTAAGCGACCGTGTTTCCTGGTGGGGAAGCACGCTYGCTATGCTGCAGCGCCTCAAGGAGCAGCAGTTTGTCATTGTGGCTGTTCTCGTAGAGGACAGTAACAACCACCACCTCATGCTGGAATCCAGTGAGTGGAATACAATCGAAGGGCTGGTGGAGCTGCTCCAGCCTTTCAAGCAGGTTGCAGAGATGATGTCTGCTTCAAAGTACCCAACGATAAGTATGGTGAAGCCACTTCTCCACATGCTTTTGAATACTACTCTGAACATCAAAGAGAAYGATTTGAAAGAAATCAGCATGGCAAAGGAGGTGATTGCTAAAGAGTTGTCATCCACCTACCAGCGCACACCTGAGATAGACATGTTTCTCAATGTTGCAACTTTCTTGGATCCCCGCTACAAGAAACTTCCTTTTCTTTCAGCCTTTGAGAGGCA
Source organism: Malurus melanocephalus (assembly GCF_030028575.1). NCBI lineage: Eukaryota > Metazoa > Chordata > Aves > Passeriformes > Maluridae > Malurus > Malurus melanocephalus. Next base: position 893,247 of record NW_026623434.1, read on the forward strand.
GCAGGTGGAAAACAGAGTGGTGGAAGAAGCAAAAAGCCTGCTGGAGAAAGTAAAAGAAAATAGCTTTAGAACTGAGGAGAAATTCTTCACTGTTTCAGAAGAGCCCCCTATGAAAAAAATCATCATCTCCTCTACTCCTCCTCCTACCAGTGTCATCAACAACATGCTCGCAGAGATCTTTTGCCAGACGGGAGGCGTGGAAGACCAGGAGGAATGGCATGCTCAGATCGTTGAGGAGTTGAGCAACTTCAAGTCACAAAAGGTCCTTGGTTTGAACGAAGACCCRTTGAAATGGTGGTCTGACAGACTAGCTCTGTTTCCAGTTTTACCAAAGGTTCTTCAGAAATACTGGTGTATTCTGGCCACGAGGGTCTTCCCTGAACGTCTTTTTGGTTCTTCTGCTAATGTTGTGAGTGCAAAGAGAAACCGGTTAGCCCCGGCTCATGTGGATGAGCAGATCTTTTTGTACGAAAACAGTCGCAATGGGTCTGAGGCAGAACCAGAGGACGAAGATGAAGGAGAGTGGGGTTTGGAACAGGAACAGATTTTTAATTTAAATGACTCAGTAAACATAAACAACAATTTCTTTAATATTCGAGACAGTGGGTTTGTTTAACAGGACTGCTGCGGTACATTTAATAACAAAGAAAAAAAGGTATTTGTCTTAAGTTACCAAAAATTCTTCTGTTTATGCTATGAATGCTGTAAATATTGAACAGTTGTAACAAACTTGATTTAGCTTCCATTGTCTGTGTTTTTCCCAGYGTCTTAAAACATGAATTACTTGTGATTAAACAGCACTGAAATGAATGAGGAAATAAATTCTACAAAGACCGTCATTTCTGACTGTGGCCCAGATTCCAGAAAGCACTTACCCATGTGCTTCCTTTCCGCTTGCTTCAGTGGGAGACAAACACATGCTTATGTGCTTTCTATCATAAAATAATTTTCCTGAGTTAGGACCTTGAGGAAATTTTAAAATTTATGCCTGCATTTGTAAMTCCTGTGTGACTCAGGATGCTAGCTTTAAATTTTGGATTTTAAAACATTTTTAAAATCCATGAATCTGAGCATTGAATATTTTTAGAATATATTGTTGCTATGGAATGAAAAAAGATCTTGAGCCTGATCTTCACTACCTCATGTCTTAGGTCTGGTCTATGCTAGAAAAGTTCAGCTGGTATAATTCTGTTGGTAAGGGGACTGGTGTGTTATTTTAACTGATACTGTGCTGGCATAGGCTGGAGTGTGGATGCATTTATACCAGGATAATTTATTTTCCTTTCCAGTGCAGTGTAAATGGTATAAAGACTTTTAAACTGGTATTGCTCTGTCCACATTAGTCCAGTTTTACCATTTAAATGCCGCTAAATGGCAAAGTTAGGTTTTTGTTTGTTTTGCTTTGTGTCTAAGCAAGCCCTGATTGTAGTCTCTTGTGCTTTTGCAAAGTGGTAACCAAGTGTGGGATCAAAGCAGTGTTGCATTACCTTCACCTTGTACTGATGCCGTGGCTGGTGCCACATGGTGCTTAGCAGGCAAGGCATCAGCCCTTTGGTAAYGGAGGGAGGGAGAGAGGGCAGAGAGACATCTACAGGCCACGGGTCTAACGGTTTGTCTGTGTTACAAAATCCTTAACCTCTTAATTTAATGGGGACTTTGCCCCGGRTAGCTAGAAACATTTATTGGCAAGGAAAGCAAAATAAAAAGCTTTAATATTATGTAAATATATTTAAAAGAAGGGGACCACTCTATTTCCTCACGTGTATTTAGTGAGTCTTCAAAATTGTTTTTTATTATGTTAGCACTTAAAAACTCTTTTTTTTCTCTTTTTGATTCTGTTTGTAGAGTGGACTTTAGTCCCATCTAGTCTAATGTTTGAGTACTGTTTCTAATTAGCTGTGTATTGTAATTGCTCCCTTTGTGTCTCTAAGCRTGTTTTAAGCCCTTTTGAGAACTTGACAAACAAGAAAAAAGAAAGGAAACAAACCTGAGACCTTCCATCTCTTATGAAATACTACAGGTCATAAACATGATTAGAGTTCATGCTAGACACAAAGTAGGATGCACCAGCATTTTTCTCAGATGTGCAGTGGAGGACTCTTGGCATTTTCCAGTTATTTACAATCAAGGTTTGCTTGGGGTTTTATTTCTGTTTCTGGTGTCTCACCCACCCCCACCTCAGTGTTAGTCTACAACTATGTTGAGCAATATCTGTCTGTTACTGTTCTGGAGGAAGAAAGTTGGTGTTTTTTTCATCGTGGTGGCACTCAAGGACATTGTGTTTTAAAAAGGGYGCAGACAGCAGGAACATCAACAAATGAGAATGGCAGTGGAACTGAATCTATTGCCGAACTGTTTATGGTTTGGTTTAATACTTCTTGGAAGTTTGAGGCCTCTGTGTTCTTCATAGGTGGTGGGAATGGGTGGGTGRGTGAGGAGGGACAGCGGTTCCAATGAAGGAAGAGTGAATTAAGCAGTCACAAACTACCTGGCATGTTTGAGCCCAGGAAAAATGCAGTTAGCAGGTGGTGTGGCCTGTGTTGGCTTTTAGTAAGCCTGGGGTTTCACTTTCCAGCCCCTGGAAAACTGATTTGTACTTGTACAAAGTACACACACTGTGCATCCTGTTAAATGTTGCTATTCTCCATGTCCACTGAAGAGGTGTATGTGATTGCTTAAGGTGCAAAATGCAGGCTTGGCCTAAAATCCCACAGACATGTAGGCTCTGTGTGAGGACAGCAAAATCAAGGAATGGAGGGGAGCGAGATACCTGAGCTCCTGTGACACCCCCACAGTCTGCCTGGAAGACCTCTTGGTTTTTATGACCATCAGTTGCAGCAGCTGTTAGCACCACTGCAAGCCCTCCCTCCAGGAGCTGCACAAATGCTGGTGGGGAGAGCACCACTGCAAGCTCTCCCTCCAGGAGCTGCACAAATGCTGGTGGGGAGTGTGTGGATTTTGTCTTACATGAGCATAATGTAAAGCCATGCCCTCACAACCATGGCAGAGCCCAGAGCACTGCTCCCTTGCTCCTCACTTGGCCTACCCCTGTTGGCAGCATTGTTTCCATCTTCATCCTCCTAGTGCTGAACATAAACAGTGACGCTTACAAGCAGTTTTACTGAGATCAGTGCAATGCACTACTCTCTTCCTTCCAGCTTACTTTTATTTTTTGGTATCCAAAATAAAATTGTAGTTGGTTCAATTGATGTGTCTCAGCATTCTTATGAAAAAAATGAGAAGAAAAGAAAAAAAAAAAAGCAAAACCCAAAACCACTGTTAGTCTTATCCATTGTCTGTGAGATTTTTATTTAATGTTCTAAGCCTGGAATATTGTTAAATAAACCAGAAAAATAAGTTAGTTACTAGATTACTTGTCTGATGTGTGGTCATATCTGCAGCACTTTATGACTTTGAACTCTTCCGCAACAGGGGGAGGTTATATTCTAAGGATTTAAAGCTATGCATTTATTTTCCTTTTGATCCTGTAAGTTATTTTTTAAAAATGCTGTACAAATCTTTTGGATTAAAAAAATGAGGATGAAAAATGTTGGAAGTTTAGATGGTTTCTCTTGCTTAAATACGTGTGGTGTTTTTCATTTATTGACAAGATTTTCTGTTGTTCAGTTGGGTGGGGAAGGAAAATTGCAGAGCTGTTTTAAATACTGCTACAACTTGAGATAACCCTGGTGTTACTGCCAAGGGTGGGCCCAGAACACATGTCCTAATAATGCTATTCAGTCAATTTTATGTTTGTATTTCTTGMCAATTATATTGAATCCACAGCCTAATGTTTCCTTTTCTCTTCAGTACAGCTGAGACATCTTTTTGGAGGGGCAGTAGAGGAACGAACTTCAGCTTTTGAGGGCTTTCATGCTGAAAAAGTGAATTTTTATCAGGCTCTCAAAGTATGTACTCTGTGTCAAAAGAAGCATTKCCTTTTGTCACCAGCTAGGTGTTTCCAGTTCAGGATTCAAAGTCGTGGGCTAGGTGAGGTTTCTTGTGGTAACAACTAAAGGGAGTTTTGTGTTTCTGACCAACCCTTGCACGAATTTCATCTCCCTCTGCTCTCAGGGATTATGAGAAGAGAAAAGCCTGAACTGCACKGAAGTTGAAACAGTGGATTTCTCCAGCAAGCAATGTCTGAAATGTTTTGGTTTATATGAGGGCAATAAAGTTCTGTATTATTTATGCAAAGGGTGTATTGTTTTAAATTTCTATTGCAGCAGTCTGTTAGATTAATCTCAAGTCTTCTTTAATCAATGCTGTGGTGTCCTATTAGCTTTGATGGAGCATTTGTAAGCAGGCAGGGGTACTAAAAGCATAAGAAACACAAATTGGTTGTTTGTAATATTTTATAGGACTTCTGAAAAAGTAAAAGTGATATGTAGTTCTTGAGTTTTGTACTTTTTGTGTGACAACTTTAAAAGAAGGGGTTGCCTGAGAACTTAATTTCTGAAGGAAGGGAAGTGCATAGATATGAACACAGAAATATTGTATATATTCTATGACAACTGGGTAAAGGAAACTTTATGCTGGAAAAAAATACATTTTACACTCTGCACACCATACTCCTTTAGATAATCTCCATTTCTGAGTGTCCTGAAGATCTGGTGATCCCGGTTGTGGTGGTGCTATCTCGTCTAGACTATCCTTTTAGCTGTTCTGAGAGGACTCTCCTGGTCTCTTGTGGCTTTTTTTTTTTTTTTACTTTGAACAAGACTATACCATCTGTCTTGTCATATCTCTTCCAAGTTAATATTCTGCTAAATTCAAAACAGTTTTAGGGGGCGTGGGGAAATTATAGAAATTGGTTTTGCTTTTTTAATAACATTATTTGTGCTGTAGAGAGGGAAGAGCAGCTTCCCTCTTAAGGGTATGCTTAAAGATACAGCTTAATCTTATGTCTGTCTTAAGAGCGCATCAGTAAAGCATGTCTTAATGTTACTATTTAAACTACTTTCAAAACATCTCCAGTTGCAGTTTATAATGATGTCGTTTTTACAAACAAAAGGATTTCCTTTAGATTGAACAATAAAAATAAATTAGATGGACTTTTACTRCTGTTGCAGTCCCTTTCAGTGCCGCTGCAGTTGGGCTATAATGCCATAAGGGAATTGAGTTTAAAATTTAAAAAATTTGAAAAAAAATTAAAAATAAACCACAATGTTCTTTGAGCTTATCTTGTGTTTTAAAAACATAATTGGATTTATTTTTAAAAACTGGAAGGCTGTTGCAGCAACTATTTTCGAATGAGAGTTCCTCAGAACAATGAAGCATTAAAATATTAAGATTTTTGAGCATTTCTGTTGACATTTCCRCACGGAGGGGTATTGATTTCTCTTGCTTCCAAAAGATCACAAAAATGATGCTACATCTGCAGTGCTTTGCTATAGCGATAAGATTTATCTTTTTTTCAGAGATTTTGAGAAGGCTATTACCCGCTGCATATGTGTGCTGGTTTCCTTGCATCACAATTAGTACTTATTTCCAGTGACTTGAGTTTGCCAAATCCTGTGTCCTGTCTTCTCTCCCTGGCCCTGTCTGGCAGAATGCTTGGTGGAAGCAGTAGGGCAGAAAACTCCAGCTTGTTTTATAGAGACTTCTTTGAGAGCAGATAAAATTCAGTTTAAAGTGAGTTTAAACTAGGTTTTTACTCCAGTCCACTGGGGCTACAGCACCTGTGCCATGGTATGAAAATGCAGAGCCAGTGATTCCTCTCCCTGCAGTGATGTACATTGCACACATGGCTCAGCCATCAGGACCAAAATTGCCTGTGTAAGGGGAGCGTGCTGGGGAACGGAGCTCAGCACAGCTACGAAACTACACTCAGAGTCAAAGGCATAACAAGAATGTCGGGGTAGAAACACTATCTGTGCTACTATCCTTAGACAGGGGTTGAAGGTAAATACTGGAACAAGATACTGGTTTGTGCTCTGGGCTGAAGCTGTGCCTGGCATATTTTGTRATTATTCAGTAGTTAAGTGTTTACTACTGACATAGAGTGTTCGGTGACACTTAAAAAAACCATTTTATATAGACAGTAAAGCTATATATTTGATAGATACATTGGGGGTAGCATTTATAGTGGTTTTCCTGGAATAAATKCCATGGTCAGATGTACACCAACATTCAGCTAGCAGAAGTAGGGCAGTCCTGTTTGTAAGTATAACAGAGACAGGAGGGGTTACTTCATTTAAAATAAGTGAGAAATAYTGTCATTTTAGCACTCTAATGTAGAAGACTAATTAAAATGCATTTTAAAATGTTTGTGATAGCCTAATAATTTATCTAGATATATCTGTAGAGAATTAGCCCCTTTGTTTTACTTAAACTAAAAATATGACTGTTTGTCCATAGCTGCATGTGCATGATGTCATGTTCAACAGTGCTTCCCCAAACAATGCRGAATACGGTTATTTTTAAAAAGGCAGTTTCTCTGACTACATACAATCTTCTGTCTGTTCATTGTGCCCAAATACTTGCAGTTAGGAATGAAAAACTCATTTTTTATTTCTCCGGTGGTTACTGCTTTGGTTTTAAATTTGAGACATTTTGTGTATCATTCTGTCTTTACAGACACTGCAATTGAAACAGTTTCATTCTCCCTTTTTTTCTTTTTGGTATTTTTGTATGCTTTTTTTTTTTCTTTTTGGTGTTTTTGGATGCTTTCTTTCTCATGAGTCATCACTGAGGTTTACAGTGATAAGAATTTGCAATCCTAAYAAGGAAGATGTCAAGTCAGCATCAGGAGAGCTCATACCAGAAACATCCCATCCCATGTCACGAATGATGTGCTCCAAGGGAAACCTTCATCTTCTCAAACATGACTTTCTGATGTGTGTATGAGAGAAAAATAAAATGCTTTTGTAAGCAATGCACAGTTCTGTTTTATGGGTGATAGTGCAGTTTGGTGATTGTGCTCTGGAATGCACTCAGTGGTTTGGCACCAAATWAAAGTTTCTTGAGCACAGCAGAACTTATACGAACAGAAGGAATTTCATAACAATGAAATGTAAAAAATGCATTTGCTTTACTTTTGGGAACAGACAGGAAGTGAGTCCATCTAGGGAAAATACTTGAATTTTATCAGCAGTCTCCAATTCYTGACTGAAATCCTGATACCATGTAAAAAGGCTAAATCACTAACCTTCCTGTAGTCTGACATTTTAGAACTCTGTGTAACAATTGTTTTACACACTTTTTGGTGTTCACATGCTGCTAGCAATGAGCTCTGTTAGCTTAAAAAAACTGTGCTCCAAAATAGCCGGGGAGGAGGTTTCAGTAATGGTGTATTGGAAAAGAAGAGAGATTCAAGCTCTTACTGTGACCTGTCCTCTAGCCTGTGGGAACCTGGGCTGAGGGACTTTTTCTGGATGATATTTTAACGCATTGATCTACATAGATAAACATTCACATGCRGTCCAAGAACTTGCCACTGATTGTAAATCTGGCTGATCCCAAGGGAATGAGTGCTGTGGTGAGAAGGCCAGTCTTGTGGATAAGTGGAGCTGCCTGTGTGCAGCATGTATCTCATAGTTTCTCATTCTAAGCCCCAGTTTATTACCTGTGCAGACACTGAGTATGTCTGTGCTGTTTTTTTCTGTTTTATTTGCTATGTGCCTCTTGTATTCCCAGTGTAAGGATAGGAGAATGTGACCAGCGTGTTTTCAAGCCTTGGTGAAGGTACACAGAGGTTCACCTGCACTGTTCATGGATTGCTGCCTGGTTCCCATGAGCAGTGGGTTGAGGATGATAGAGCGTTCACCCTGTGGTCATGTGAATGCCAGACTGGCATTGTTGCTCGGAGATTGCCACTGCTCGGAGATTGCCGCATATCTGCTCAGAAAAACAAAGTGAGAAAAGCGCAACCTTGTGCCTGTTGTATCTTAAGGTATGACTCAATACCCAAGTAAGCTTGAAGTGCTCACATGGGCTTGTTCTGCTGTTGTCTTACAGACAAATCACCTTGTTCATGCCCTGCCCACCCCACYCCACCTTCTCTTCATCAATGCTCACAAAGATTTCACAGTTCTTTTTGGAGAGATAAATTCAAAGATAATACATGAAACTATTTGTCAGTTAAGACCATCGCATATGCTTTTTGTGCCTTTTTTGGCAATRTGTGCTAGAGCTGATGGAAGATAAATTTTTTATTTTATCCCTGAGACAGCTTTTCCTGCAGTGAGGGAATCAGCTCAGTCTGCGAAGTGGATCTGCTGGCTACCCTTTTGCTTTTTCTCTAGGCTGTTTAGGAAAGTTGCTGTGCTCTGCAGAGGGGAAAACAGATTCCTCCAGAGTGTTTTCTCTGTGTTTTTGTGTTGYTGGGGCTGCCTTCTGGTCTGCACATGCCTGAAGGAAGGGGATGGGCCAGGGCTTTGGCCTGATTCTGCTTCTTCCCTGGGCTGATTGGCCGAGAAGTTTATGCAGAAGGTGACACTGCCGGGTGAAAAGTTTGCAAACAACAAGACTACAAAATAATTCATTCTTTTTATATTTATATTTAGGCTAAGATTAAAATGATACAAAATGGGATCTAAAAAGGAGTCTGCAGAGCCTGTGCATTACCTCCTTGACTTAGGTGTCCAAATATAGGGACCTTATTTAGGGGCCATATCTCCAAAAGCAATCTATTTTGCATGCTCTGCCTTCAGACCCTCTAAAAATGCCAGCATCACAAGTGTGTCTCTTTTATTATCTTTGGTATTTTGGGGTGGGCYCTGTATGCAATACTTTTTAAATGGAAGCCACAACTTTTTATTTTCTATGTCTCCATTTTGTCTTCGTTGTGCTTCAAAGGTAAGTTTCAAAAGTATTTTCCCTGACAACTGATAAGCTGGAAGGCTATATTATTCTGTTATCAAAAGAGGCAATTGTGACTGCATTTTGCCAAAATATGGGAGAATGTGAAGTGTAAATATTTACATTTTCCAGGTAAAATTCTAAAAGGTAAATGTAAGCACCTCATTTTGTGCCTTTATCTGAATCATAGCAATATRGAACCACACCCGTGATACTTCAGTGAGGGTACAAGTGAAAGAACAACCCTCTTTTACTTGGTCATTATTCCCCTYGTCAGGATGTTTCAGTTTCGATAATTTAGTCATAACAAGCATAAAATCAACAGTTTCAGCAGATGTGAATGAGCATTTCTATTGCATGGTCCTTCCTTCCTCGATAAACAGGAACTTATACTCCTTTGTTAATGCAGAGCAAAGGAAAGGAGGCAAATGGGGGTCCAGTATTATAGGTGGAAGGTTGRGTGTTTTGTGCTCATGCAGCTGAAGCAGTGATGGATTTCAGAGCCAGGTGATGGATTTCATTTGTGCATTTGAGTCTAAAAATGGGCAGATGGTATCTTGGCAAAGGATGTATCGTCTTTGTCTTCAAGTCAGTGCTATGCCAGTAAATGTGATACTTGATCCCAGCAATGGCTGGTTGTGCAAATTCCAYTTTCTGCAGTGTCTTAATATCTGTGGTTTTGGGACAATTTGGCCTAAGACCTTGTTTAGGTGATAGAACAAACTCTGTTAGTGGTATCTCTGTTACTAATGATGAGATGCTGTAACTCATGAAAATGAGCAAGAAAATGTAATTGTTCCTTTACATCACAAAAAGAGTTGTTTAACCCAATTCCACTCAGCTRCGCTTCAGCTGAAGGCARTGGAGGTCRTAGAAACTCAGCTGAGGAACGTGAKAGCTTTACCAAAAGYGCTGTTGGGTGGATGAAGGTCTTGAGTCATGCAGGACCTCGTGTAGATTCCACCGTGAGACTGCCTGTGTGGGATAAGTTGCACAACCAGCAGTCTTGTTTGGTTTAGATGTGAGTCCTGAAGCAGCTTCATAATGTTTTGCAAGGCCAGAAGGCAGGAAAAAGTAGTCATGGAACCCATGATGTTATTTTCAGACATATTTTGTAGTAGGTAAGTAATAGTTTTCTTGGAGCATGCAGATATTGTCCCACCACAATTGCTTTACTTGGGGCTCCCTTGCACAGTKCTAGAGCAGTGTTGAAGTTCCATGGGCACTGATGTGTGGTTCTTGATTCAACTCAGTTGTGGTAAAGCTTTTAGTGCATTGAGCAAATGCACTCTTAGGAATATCTTTGATGTCTGTGTCACTAAGATTATGTGCCTTGCCTTACAGACAGGGCGGAGTTCAAGATTTGTGCATTTGTGCACAAATCACAAGATTTGTGATTTTAGGAGTAAAAAATGTGTTATGTACGCACACATGCAGTCCTCTCTTGGTCTTTGCAGAAACTGTCGCCTGCCAGTTTCAAGCTTTCCATCCTCCAAGTTTCTAAATTACAGATGTTATTACAGACCGTGATTTCGGGTTTGTGGCTTTATCATACTGTATAAATTACTGCATTAAAGCTGCAGATGTGGAATATAGAAAGATTCAAATGGGCATATTGCCAACAAGGGAAGAAAACTTTTGAGAGCTGTGGTTCCCAAAGCAGATAACCAAAAATCAGGGAAGTTTTGCTTCACATCAGGATTGCTTTTAAGAAAAAAGAAAGTGACATAGTTTTGTAATAAAATGATGACGTTTGTTTTCATTTTATTGTATTTCTGCTCTGTTAGCAGAGCTTTGATACTTCACAGAACATTCATTGGGCAAGAAAATTACATCCCCCATCCCACCCAAAACATCCTCTGCGTTGTGTAAGGCTGAGTTAGAGTGCTTGGCTCTGATACACTTCTGCTTTTTGTTGTGTGCTTTTTTTCTGCCAGARTATGCTTTCTGAGACACGGACATTTTGCCATCTGAGGGAATGCCTAATCATGATTGCTAACATTGCTCAATATTTTAAATTAGCCTGGAGAGAAAGAAAAAAGWAAAGGAAAATGGGGCCAAAAAARTGCACTGAACTTGTTTCTGAAGGAGGACCTCAAGAGAACAGTTAAAAACTTTCCTTTTTTTTGACATGCTGGTAACATGGCTGATATAACTAAAGATCCTTTTGACTCTATGAGGAAATAGTCCCAGTAAGCTCTGCACCAAGTTACCCTCGGTGAACTTCGTKGGTTGAGGAAATGAAGACACACCAAGTCAAAGCAAAGCTCTGCCACCTCCTGACCTTGCCTCTCATGCTGGTGTTCCTCTTGTATACAAACCAGGGACGAGGGTAATGAACCTTATGAGTGCTCAATGAGTTTGGGATTAAGTTTTTAATCTGCTGTGCTGCGGGCAAGGGTTTGATTGCCAGCTCTGGCTGCCCAGGTGTGATGTGCTGCAGCAGGAGGCAGGTGATCCTCTGTGTTGGCCATTTGTACCAAAACTGCTATAGTCTTCTTTACAAAGCCAACCCAGAAGGTGGGCTCTGTTCTAGGAAGGGTATTTTAAAACAGAAACAGATAGTTCTGTGTAACAGTATTTTTAACAAGCATGTCAAAGAGTCCCAGCCAAGGAAATTACAGATGAGTTGGCATCAGACCTCTTTGTTTAAAGAAGTTCAGTGGTACCACTTCAAATGGCCTATAAAGTCTGCAACAGTGAGTACTGCACAGAATGAAAGGACTTYGTAAACAAAACATTACTGGCACTATACTTTCTGCAAACCAGGACTGACTCAGTGATAACCTGGTAATTTTTTTTACTGAATGCATCCCAGTGAACAGAGTGCCTACAGAGCAGTAACTGTTGTCTGTGTGGCAATTGAATATAACCTTCATAACTGGAAATGGCTCATTTGTGCTATGAAATTCCTCTTATAGCTGATATACGAGGACTTCTTGGATATATTTTTTCTAAAATAACATCTTGTTAATGAATAAAGTCATCCAGTTGAATACAGGTATCACCTAATCTGCCTGCTGGAGTGTTTTCATGCTAATTAATACCATCACCTGTACATGCCAGTCTTACTTGTGCATTCCTAACTGGRATCACTGCATTGCATGGTGTATAATTTTAACATTAAATAATCTGCTGAAAATTAGTAGGAAAAAGGTCAAGAAATGCAAAATCCATGTTCTCTCTGATGCTGTACTTCCTAATTATATGATACAGATATTTGAAGAGCAACTAATTTGAGTCAGAAGCAAGTGTCAAGAACTGCAAATGCTGATGGTGCCTCATAGGTGCTAACGGAGCTCTTTGCACTTGGTTGTAGGCATGTGTTCTTCCTGTGGTTTCTCATGGGTTCTTTTTTGGAGTTAATCTATTAAAGACACTAAGTGCAGTGCTCCAAGGAGGAAAGGGATATGTAAAGATACAAGGAAGAGGGTGTAAAACAACTAAATAAATGAGTGATGTTGAGGCCTAGACTTCAGCTTGAGCATGGCCTTCTTAGGGTGTACTACAGTGGCATGTGGATTTACTTGTTTACTCATGTAATGAACTTTATTGGTATTTTTACTGTTAGAGATCTTCCACATCAATTTTCAGAATGATTTTTTTTCTCAGTATTTACTCATTAATACTAGCCATAAAGTATTCTAGTGAGGCACAAGTGAAAACTGCGATTTTTTCCCAGTCTTCTAAACCAGTTATCAAAATATTTGTTTTCTTCCCTAAAGAAGAAAAAACATATATATACCCAATAYGTGTACAGGAAATGATTGCAATTTAGCAATGTAGTCCAGTTTCTTCAGTTCAGATTCTTCCATGTGGCCACCCTCTGCTTTAAAGAACAAAGTCATCTTTGCAAGTTTGGTCTGCCTGGCAGCTGGCACACGGTTTTGCTGAGGGCTRTGGGGACAGGGACACAGGCTGGGTGGCTCAGTGGGCAGCGTGTTCTGCTGGGAGCCTCTCTGCAGGCATGATTTGTTCCTTGCACTGTCTGTGTCACAATGGCTTTGCAGCGTGCTCCTCTGGCTTGGCACGTGGCGGCTTGGAGGGGGAGATGCCGAGGCCTCTTCTTCCTGTCCTGTCCCTGACATATGTAACTGCAAAAAGGCTGAGTAAAGAAAGGGCTGGCAAAGTGCCTGTGCTCCGTGGAGAAATGTCACTGCTGTCACAGGAGYGTAGGTGATGTCATGTGGGTGCCTTGTTCTGGATGTCCCTCTTTGTACTGACAGTGCTCCTGTGTGCTTCAGGTTTGACTGCAGCTGCTGGTTTTTAACCTGAACACTTGTCTTCTCTGGGATAAACCTGCTGGCTGTGGGGCTGGCTGTGCTGTGTGCTCCATGCTGGCAAAACACTCTGCTCTGAAGGYATGACACAGATTAGCAGGGCAGCACTTGCAGAAGGACACCCTACTCAGTGAGATGATGTTTTATGTTTCCCCAAGCGAAACAGCGAATGCCAGCAACTGCCTGAAGCAGAATTTGGGCTTTTGCTGGGACAGAAGCACTGGTGAATGACTGCATGAGGACACAGACATGTTGGCCTGATGTCCTAGCACGCCTTGGAGAGAGGTAGTACTGTGATCAAAATGAAGGTGGTGTGACCCTCAGCACTGCTGGATTTTCTGTATGGATGTTGCAAAGCTTCAAATGCAATAACCAAAGAAATACTGATGAAAGGGCTGCAGTAGCTACCAGTGCAGCTTGCAGAGTTGGTTGGGGCTCACTTTTCTCTTCCTGCAAGGACCTGTTCACCTTTTTCACCTTCTGTATGACCAAATTCTTTTTTCTGAGTGAGGTGCTAACTGGTGGCAAAGCCCCACTGGGAGTCCAAATGTGTGTGGGCTGGCTGTTTGCACTGTGTGTTACAGGGGGCTGATGGGATGTAAGTCTGGAATCTGGAATAGAAAGTGCATTTTAGGGTCATATCCTTCAAATCACCTAGAAGTCAGTGCACAGTGTAAAGCATGCATTTCAAATGCTTTGTATATTCATGGAAAAAGCCCTAGAGCGAAAAGTATTGGAAGCAGCAGAGAGCTGCCAAGCAAGTCAGTGCAAGCACTTGGGCTTTTATTCCTCAAGCTTTTTTCTCCCCCCACCTTCATATGTTTAAATTGCTAAGTTCCTTTATGCTTCTCTAAAAGAAAGCCTCATTCAAATTATTTTATTATTCAGCACCCAATAGAAATTAACATTTTAGTTTTAACAGTTTGCTGTTTAGCATGAGGTGGAATAAAAGTGCTGTGTATAGTCTACTGCTGTCTATTGGCATAGAATGTTAGGATCATTTAGGCTGGAAGAGACCTTTGAGATCATCAAGTCCAGACATAAATGGTGCACYGCCATGTCCACCAGCAAACCATGACTCTAAGTGCCACATCCACATGTTATTTTGAACACTTCTCTGCGCATCCCATTCCAATGCCTTCACCATTTSAGTGAAGAAACTGTTCCTAATTTCTAATCTAAAACTCCCCTGGCAAAATATGGGGCCATTTTCTCTGGTCCTCTCACTGTTACCTGGCTAGACAACATCCATCCTTTGAGAGGTGGCCCCAGGTATATCARCTTTGCTGGAAGTTGATCATCAGCTTGGCACGATGAAAGTAGAACTACAAGATCTGTTATAGAAAATGAAGTGGCTTGATTTTTTTACTTCTCAAAAAGGAGGAAGGAATCATGCCTTGAAAAAATATTTCACACCAAACTGGCTGTTGCAGAGCCAYGAGAATTGAGATAAATCCTTTGGTCAGGTGGAAAAAAAAAAAACAGGCGTGAAGCCCGTTTGTGCTACCAGTGATGGCTGCAAAGTGCTGGTAACTCTGCTGATGTCCTGAGAAGGACTGACAGGGTGACCTATGATTATCAGCCTGGTTGAGCATCTGGTTCAGAAAGAGTGAGGTTGTAACGTGGCAGTGCAGAAGGGCCAGTATAATCCCTGCAGTGTCACCTCCCTTCTTAGAAGCAGGGTGTTGGAAGGTGTTTGCCAACACAAATGCATATTTTTGTCTGAAAGGAGCTAATCTCTTCAAATTTTGGCAATATATTTATAGAAGGTAATTAAGGGTAGGAACAAAAATAGTATGTTTGTGTCATACTCCTGTAGCATTATCACTGATGGGATTTGTTTGGTGAGTAGCTGCGCATTTCTTCAGAGGAGCATGTGATGCTCTCTAATTGAAATATTAATAGCAGATAATGACACTGTGGAGTGATGGCCTCTTAAATGGAGACATGCTTTAAGAGCTTTTAATCTGTGTGGTAACTACATATTAAAAACCTTTGACAATATCAATGAAGAGCAATTATAGAGCATGCACAGTAGCTTCTCTTCTAAGTTAACTAATTCCCTAAGTCTCATGAATCTGTGCTAAATTAATGGCCTATGAAATTTCATTCAAAATAAAGTTTTTCAGTGAAGAATAAAGACATCTATTTAAAAAAAAAATCTTTCAAAACAATTAGCTGTCTTTATTGCAAAGTAGTTGTTTTCCTGTGAAAACTTCACTGTGTATTTTGTGAGGAAGAAGAAAGATGAAAATGGAAAGAAAATCTGTGAGTATGAGATCACTTAAGAGGAGTTTGAAAAGAAATCCATTTTTTCCTAAGAAAGGACTGTTGTGAGAGAATTGGGAAATTATAAATAGTATAGTCGAGACCTTTCTGTACTCACACATTCATACTCCATTTGAGACCCCTGACCTGCTTGTGTTTTCAAAGAAGAGAAAAATGAATAAAATTCTGTATTTGGAAGACAAATGTTGTAGCTGTCTTGAAGACAAAACATGTGCRTGCCCTTTCTACTTTCTCATTCCAAGTTAGAACTGATTTTTAAGTAGTTTTGAATAGGAAATCAAGCTCCATCCAGAGGCTGAGGGGACATCAGTAAAACTCCTATCTTTAAAAAAACATAAACTAAAAAAACCCACTGAGTTATGTTCCATCAGGAATTTTTGCTGCTGGAGGCTGGGTGATGGCCCTGGGAGGATAACATGTGGCAGCAGAGGTTGGGCATCAAGCTTGGGCACTGCTCCTCGAGGGCTGTGYCCTCTGAGTGTCCATCTCACTGGCCAGGGGCTGGTTTGAGTGATGTGGAAGCAAGGCAGAGAGAGAGAGAGAGGAGGGGATGTTTGAGACTATTCTCCATGTTCTTATTAAGTCAGTAGCATCTGAGGTTAATCTCACATTAATTCCAATGCTGTAATGGCTTCTGATCATTAGTTGCTTCAAAAAATTTTAATAATATGGAAATGTGCTTTTTAACATTTTGTATTTTAATTAATTGCAGGTATCTCAGGGAAATTTTTAGTACTGATTGGTTCATATGCTATGTTTCCTGTTAACTAGATTTTTCCCAATATTCTCTAATCACCTTGTACCTCTCTTCCTGATTCTAATTACTAAAGCTTTGTATATGATAACAAGCACTTCAGTTCACAAGTGATTGCAGTGTTTTGAAGTGAACTGCTCCAGAAACTTTCAATTACCTTTTAAGTTCTGTATAACAACTCGTGACTTCTGCTTACTTATTTGATGGAAATACTGTCACGCTGAAGCCGTGGGAAGCAAAGRGGACTCTTTGAGTGGCAGCAGAGCATTTTGTCGACTGGAAGAGGCAGATCTGAATGTGACCTTCAGCTGGATGCTCTTAAACTTGATTGGGATATGGAAATTACTTTCTCTGTCTCTGGGAGGAGAGGAGATGCAGTTTGAACTACTCTTAATGATCTTTCCAATGTTTTTTGCTTCACACACACACCCCTCTCATTCCCAGAATCTAATACAGTAAGGGAATATTTAAAGAATTGGCTTTCCCAATGTGTTGGTTGCTCAGCTGTATCTCTTCATCTGCGCTGTGAGCAAGAGGGAATGATTAATTCAATCTTTTAATAGCATRTGGTCAGAATAAGAGGTGTTGGAATTCACAGAGAAGTAAAAGTAGAAGCTATAAAGATGATACTGGGGATTGTGATACAATATATCCTGTACTATCTAGAAATATAATGACACTGTCAATACTGTCTTGAAAATAAAAATTAAAATATTTTGTCTTTTAAAAGGTATAGCTCATAGCGCAAAGTATAAATTATTTTCCTATGTCTTTTTAATTCCTCTGGTAAGATGCTAAAATGCAGGTAGCAATATTTTGCTTTTGGTTTGGATTTCTAGTTTACCCATAAGTAGATCATCTTTTCCAGTTCGACCATAAGTAAAGAGTTCATTCCTCAGAATCCTTCAGATTCTGTGTATGAAAATGCTGATGAATGATAGAATCATCAAATCGTTTAGGTTGGAAAATTCCAACAGTTAACTCATGCTGCCAAGTCCATGACCAAATCATGTCCCTAAGTGCCACATATTCATGCCTTTTAAATGCCTCCAGGGGTGGTGACTCAACCATTTCCCTGGGCAGCTGTTCCAATGCTTAACAACCCTTTCAGGGAAGAGATTTTTTCCCAGTATCCAATCTAAACCTCCTCTACCACAGCTTAAAGCCATTTCCTCTTGTSCTGTCWCTTGTTTCATGGGAGGAAAAAACTACCCTCACCTCGCTAAAATTTCATTTCAGGTAGTTTTGGAGAACTATTAGGTTGCACCTGAGCCTCCTCTTCTCCAGGCTAAGCACCCCCAGTTCCTCACAGGACTTGTGCTCCAGACCCTTCCCCAGCTCTGTTTCCCTTCTCTGCACATGCTCCATCACCTCAATGCCTCTGCTGTAGTGAGGGGCCCAGAGCTGAGCACAGGATTGAAGGTGTGACATCAGCAGTGCCAAGTACGAGGGGTCAATCACTGCCCTGGTCCTGCTGGCCACACTGTGCTGACACAGGCCAGGATGGCATTGGCCTTCTCGGCCATCTGGGCACACTCTGGCTCATGTTGAGATACTGTCAAACTGCACCCCCGGGTCCTTTTCTGCTGGGGAACTTTCCAGCAACTCTGCCCCAGTCTGTAGCACTGCACAGGGTTGTTGTGACCCAAGTTCAGGAGCCAGCACTCRGCCTGATTGAATCTGATGCCATTTGCCTTGGTCCATCAATCCAATCTGCTAAGGTCCCTTTGGAGACCCTTCCTGCCCTCCATCAGTTTGACACTCCCACCCAGCTTGGTGTCATTTGCAAACTGGCTGAAGGTGCCCTTAATCCCCTCATCCAGACCATTGATAAAGATGTTAAACAGGACTGCTGCCAGTACTGAGCCTTGGGAAACCCCACTTGTTACTGGCCACCAGCTGGGTGTAGCTCCATTCAGYACCACACTCGGGCCATGGCCATCCAGCCAGGATTTTGCATAGCAAACAGGATGCCTGTCCAAGACATGAGCAGCTAGTTTCTCTAGCAGAGTGCTGAGTTTCAGCAGATGCTGAATATCTGCGTTTCCACATTTTCTATGCTTTGGACTCGTTAAATGTTCTTCAGACCTGAAGGTTTATGATGGAACCTTTCTTCCATGCAAGGCATGGGGACTTGCCTGCTTAGGTTGATTTCTGCTTTATTTGGAATTAAATCAACAGTTGTTCTCTTTCTTTCTTTCTTTCTTTCTTTCTTTCTTTCTTTCTTTCTTTCTTTCTTTCTTTCTTTCTTTCTTTCTTTCTTTCTTTCTTTCTTTCTTTCT
>NW_026623434.1:911973-918052 GCF_030028575.1 Malurus melanocephalus
TTTTTATTTTTTTCTTTCCCTTTCCATTTTTTTTATTTTTTCTTTTCCTTTTCTTAGCTCTCTTTGTTGTGAAACAGCCATCATTTACAGTTTTCTGAAATGAGGTTTCTGCACTGCAGTCAGTTGTGACATTTACTCGGTTTGTAATGGAGTGACAGTAGCTTCACGCTTTACTGATTCACATTTTCTTTAGCTCACTGCCATTACCCTGTGTTTTGGTCAAAAATGTAACCTAAATGCTATTTTTTTCATCATTAGAAATGAAGTTTTAAAACTTTAGGAATTCTGTGCCTCATTTCATGCAGATAACTGTCAATTTTTTTGAGATATATGGGGTCTTTCCAAGAGGGGACGCTTTCTGATTTTACTCACATTTTATTTTGTTTCATATTTATGACTTTTTCACTGTATTTCTGAACATGGTTTGAAGAAATATTACATTTATTTGGGACTTTACTGAGAGGAAAAAGTGTCCTTAAATGGTAAATGTTTGGTTAACATGAAACTTTCCCTATTAAATAGGGGATTACGCTTGGGAAGGCTTTTGTATGCTCAGGGTATGTCTGAGAGCAAGGACTTGAAATGGTTTCTGACATCCTGAGGAATGTGAAACATTGTCAGATGCAGCTGCATCTACTTGTTAGCTGTTTGGGAAATCTTGGAGCCTAGACAATCTTCAGTTCCTGGTAGAGAATGAAAAAAATAATTCTAATGTCTCAAACTTTTGCAGGATGGGAAAATGCATTTTGCAGCTACTAGACTATGCAGAGCTATTTCCATCATGCCTATTTAAATCTTCTGGGATAAGCTCCTCTTTTTCATCTCTCATTTCACAACAGGAAAAAAGAAAATATAATTACATGATGACATGACTTGAAGAGCATTGGGAAGTTTTACATAAAATGACATTGCCCAAGGTATTGCAGAGTTACATTTGCCCAGAGGGAGGGAGTATGGGAGTAAGTATCAGTAAATCAGTTTAAAAGATAGTCAGATGCTTTTTCTTGATTTAAAGATACACCTGTGTATAACTTCCCTATCTTTAGTGTGACTGGACTGAAAGAGAAGAAAACCAAAGAGTATAATAGGTAAATATACAAAAGGAATGAAAGATAAGCAGAGCAGAAAATACAAATGTAAAAATCTCCTCCTTTATTCTTGTGATAGTATTTTCCCATGTAAGAAATTATATGGGTAAATGGAGCCTTTTAATATATGCATATGCAGGGAAGCTTAGTTTCTTCCTGGCGCCAGCGTCGTGTTTCTTCTCCTGATATTTGTAACAAATCCAGTAATCTTTCACATGCAGGCTGTATCTGTCCAGTATACTGTAAGGAATTAGTGGGATTTCTTCATATTATTGCAACAACTGTTCTGCCCTTATTTCACAAAAACCCCAYGGTAGGTTTTTGTGAAACGCCTTTTATGAGTGAAGCTGGGGCTGCTCACAGAGCTGAGTTAGTGCTGTGCCAGGGAACAGTGCTGTCCCCCTGCCTCTCCTGCCCAGCTTCACTGCAGCAGAGCACTCCCTCCCAAGCAAAACCCTCATTTTGTGTTTCATGGCCTCATCTGAGTCCCCAGCCGGCATCTGTCCCAACACAAAACGATGGCACAGGGGAGCAAAACATGCTGAGTGTGGTGTGGTGCCAGATATTTTTGCGCGTTTGTTACTATTTAGTATCAGCCTTTATCTGAAATACCCTTGTTCCTTGAGACTAGTGCTTCTCCACGAAAACAAACAAACAAACAAAAACTGGCTTAAGCTAGGAATAAAAAGAATATTTAAGAAAAGGACTAGTGTAGGATGGCAGAAGTTGCTCAATGTATGTGGGGAACTTGCACTATATAATTTGTACTTGTAGATCCAAGGCAACTTTTCTGTCTCTTGATTCCTTCTCTATCACCCCATGTCCCTCCCAGGGAACAAGTGCTCTCCTTTTCCTACCCATTCAGCTGGGAACTTTACTCCCAAGAGCAAGTTGTGGGCAAACTTGCATTCCTGATGAATTTTTAGAGATTTTAATACTGCACTRCGGTATTTTCCAACAACTGACTGATTTGTATAATGGTGCATTCAATCTATCTATTTGGCACTCAGAAAATAACAGATTCAAATGTCTTATCTTTAGATGAATTTTGGCAAAAGGAACAAAGTACTCAGGAATGGCAAGCATGGCCAGAAGTGAGATTCAGGACTCGGGAACAGCACCCTCTCATCTACTTTTGCTTTCTTTTACCTTAGGGCAGCTCCATATTTGTTAGGATCAAATTTCCTAGGATCTCTGTCAAAATCAGCCTGAACCTGTATTGTAAAAAGCTCAGATACGTGCTTCATTTTTCAATGCAGCCTTATTTCCCATTKTCTGAGAGGAAGACAATTCAGAAATAGCAAAAAAACCCTTCCCAAGTTAACCATCCTCTTTAGTTTCCTTCATTCCAATCCTCYTTTTTTCTTGAGGAAGAGGGGGCAATATTCAGGTTTTTTTTCTGTACATGATCAATAATCCTGATGCAGAAGGTCTGCATAGGGTTTATTGGAGGAAGAGGTTCTTCAGTCAGAGTGAAGACAGCATAAATCACTTTGGAAAATTACCKTCTGTATTATATTTGAAAACTGCAATTATCTTGTTCTCCATGCAGACCTTCTGCCAAGTCTAGCAGCATCACGGAKTCCAAGGCAAACATTACTGAGCACCCTTTTTGACAAATAAAGCAAAAGCACTCAGGCTTCAGTCAAAAGATGTGTGAAAATGCATCTTCCCTTGGCTCTTATAACCAGGCAGGACTTCTTCACTTGCAAACGCAGCAGTCATATGCTCTGAAAAACAGGGTGCTGAAAATACATGTGCAAGTGCAAAGGAAATATTTTTTAGAGTACTTTGTCAATAGCTGTAACTTTTCTAGCAGTCTTTAGATTCAGTACCTTGACTTACTCCACCAAACCATGGCTGATTTGAATTTGCAAGTAGCAGTGCCAGTGTCCTGAGTGGGATCCTTTTTTGGCCTTGAGGACAGTACCACCATTCAGAGATTTATGATTCAGGTGTATTAAATTGCTTGGAGCTGTATCTCTTTCACCTAAATACCTGGAGGTGGGGGGAAGGTGAAGAGAGGGGAAAGGGGAATGAAGCACTTGAAAATGACTTCATCATGACCAAAAAACCTTCTTCCTGTGTCTTTTTTGAAAATAGCAGTTCCTTCTGCTTCCCCTTCCACACCCTGCTTTCCACACACACTTCTCCCTTTACCTACATTTTTGCTGTCTTTCCAAGAATCACTCAAAGAAATGCAGATAGGTGTGTCATGCAAATGAAATTTTTAGTATAGCTTTCCACTCCCCTTCCCACTGTTGCTAGAGAGATCTCTTCCCACAGGTCTTGGATTTTTGAGTGCCAAAAACTTTTGCTCTGAACAGCTGCCTTATTTAGGGTATTGTTAGTTTTCTTTAGTAAAAAAWATTTCTTTCAGGMTTGTAATGCTGGCAYAATAACTTTCATCTTACTACTGCACCGGTTTATTATTATTTTTCTAATATGTGTGGGCTTTTTTACTGTAGTTCTGTCTTGCTGTGGATACTTTTGCTCCAAACTTGTGATACTGGACTCTAAGAATACCTGTTGCTTCCTAATATACCCCAAGGATCCACAGTGTGTTCATGAGTTGAAAAAAGAGGAAAATGAGCCATTCTGCTTATTAATTGTTTGTAGTATGACTGTTGCAAGTGTTAAATGAGATATCTAGGAACAAGTCCTGAAATTAATTTTGGGAACTTATATCTCAGCCTTCTGTGAAGGGCTTGTCATCTTGCCTACAAATGTTATCACTTCATCCCTGTAAGCAAGCTGTCATGCTTATYAAAAAGCTAAAGAAATGTTATATATTTATAGCAGCCTTAAATTTGGGTTTTTTTAAAAAAAGTTGTTTTCATTGGCAATTAAAAAAAAATAATTAGTCTGGCTCAGCAGATGTTTGCTGCTAACTCTGAAGAAATGTCACTTGTTCCTGTGTTCACAATGTCAGGAAGGGATGAGAACACACATTAGCTTCTTAGCTGGCTGAGCACTCTGCTTCTGTAGTTGGCATATCTGCCAACTCTTCTGCTTTTGTGCCATTTGCTGCCTTGCTGCACTTTGGCCATTTGTCCAGGTTTTCTGGATATTCCCTTGGCTGGAATTTCAGTGCTGGTTGGGTTCTCACGTGTTCAGGCAGCCCAGACAAATTGCTGCTGCTGTGTGGGAGCTCTGCAGGGTTGTGGAAATGTCCACTTCATGGGGCACGAGCTGTGTGTGCATTCCCCTGAAAGGCAGGGATGGAACTCCTGTGAGTTCTCGGATGGGTAAGRGTGAGCTGTTGTTTGTTGTTTCCTTGGCATGCAGCATTTCAGGCTCTGTGTGCRTCCTGTGCATTGGATAAACAACAAACTGAGTCTTATGTGTGCCAGGGGTTTTGCTGTGGTTTTGTGAGCAGTCCTTACCAGTCCTATTCCCTGTTGCTGGCTGCGTGGGAGCTTTATTAAATTAGGTCTTCCTCTGGCTGCTGAAATTCTTACTATCTGACTGCTGCTGTTCCATTAATAGCACCTTGAGATAGTTACGAGTTTGTAGGGCAAGGGACGCATTTCCATGRTTTGGTTCCTCCTGCTTTTCTGGTTCTTCAACACCTTTCTCTTCCCATGAGTAACTGAAGGGCCAGCCTGTCTCTAATACCTCTGCTTCCTCATGATTCTTAGCACAAGCTGGGAGTCTTGTCACCTCTCTGATGCCAAACTCCAGTTGTGCTGGGAACAGATGCTCTCCCTGGACAGACAGGTCACCCTCACACAAAGCATCCAGCAGTCCAAGGTACACTGGACCCATTTTCCATGTGCCTGTGGATCTGTACACGTGTGTTTCTCAGCAAAAATCCTGATGGCCTCAGCTGCTGAAACCAGCAGGACACCTTTGCACAGAAGGACCAGTCGGGCTGGTTGCCACCTACATGGTTTCCAGCCTTAAAGGCCTTCAATCTTGATTGCATATTGATGTTCATCAGGAAAGTGATTGGGAGCAGCAAAGGCAGAAAAAGATTTTGGTGTGCAAATTTGGGGAGACCATTTGCATTTGAAAAATCATTTGTGCAGGTTTAGGACAGGCTTGAGGCACACATAGTTTGTCTGGCTTATCTGTCAGGATTTGAGTACCTAAATTGTCTTCTGTTAGGATAGTCCTGGAATGACATTTGAATCTGGACCCTGTTTACCTGCTTTCTGCCAAACCAGAATTTTACRGAGTTGTTACTGTAAGGCACACACRAACAGCTGCTGCTGAAAGCTGCGTGGGTTCCCCAGCAGTTTACTGATTGCCTCTCAGAGCTGAAAATGAATTATTTTTCTACATCTGCTTAATGGCTGTAATCTCGGCATCACCACAGTATAAATCAGGGGAATAGWGTTGGAATATTTTACAATAGGAAAAGCTACTCAATAATTCCACAGTATATTGAGCTATATGATTTCTTTATCCAACTAGAAGAACTTGACTGTGCCTTGTCCTACGGTGTTGACAAGGACMAGCAATTACAGTTTGCCCTCTTTTTCTCACTCAAGAGGAAAAGTTGTTGCTATACAGGAATGGCTCCAAACTTGTTAATCAGTCATGAAACTAAATATTCATTGTTGGTCCTCTTTTTTTTTTTTTTTCTTTCCATCCGTGCTTCTGCCAGTTACCTTTAGGCCAAACATTTGTATGTAAATTACTCAGTTATGAGGGAGTAAAAAAAAACAACTGTTGGGATTTATCTGTAGGGATCTCTCCAGCACAAATGCCACCAAAATTCCTGCAATGCGTGGTCAATTCAGGAGGTCCAAGCATATCGCAGGTGGACACAGATCAGCTTTTTGGGTACCTTCAGTTGTGCTCAAGTCTTGCCTGATAATTACTGGGGACTGATTCAGACACCTACATTCTACATCACAATGTCTTAAAAAGAAGGTTAATGAGGAAATTAATATAAAGATACTATATTTTAATGTCCGCATGACCCATAATGTGCCACAATGTAGGTGCTGGATTAGTAGGTTCAGAGATGGAACTTTGTAAAA
>NW_026623434.1:918116-941013 GCF_030028575.1 Malurus melanocephalus
TTTATTCTCTTGACCTTAAGCACACTGTGCTATAAAGGTTACAGAATACCAAAGCAAGCTACTCTTATGGGAAGCTCTTCTTCTGAGGTTTGCATTGTTTGTGTTCACATAGTGCATTTCTGCAAAAAAAGGAAAGTTCAACACCTCTGTTTGGATTTGGCTACTTCAGTGACCCTCACTKCTCCYCCAGAGCTGAGATTTTGCTGGYAGAAACTGGYCATTGATATGGAATTRGTCATTGGTATGGATCTGCAGMCTGTCTTATTTCTGWGTGTYCTTGGCAGTTCCAGAGACATCCYGACAGCCCTGTTTTAGAGTYCATTGAAAAKKAATATTTTTAAATATTACAGAATTGCCTAACATTCTTTATAGTATTGAATTGGTGTGAGGATGTCTCTGTACATGGAAGTTTTTCCTGATTAAGGAGAAGTATGTTTGAAAGGAAAATAATTATTTTTAAATAGCCTCGTATCTGGACATAATAAATCTGCTTCAGTTTTCTGGTTTAGGGTAATCTTCTTGTGAAGTAAACAGGTTTATATCATCCAAATACTTTGGAATGCAGGCAGAACCTGCAGCCTGAGAGCAGTTTCTCTCAGACATTGGTGTGATAAAGCAGCACCCAAGGACTCCAGGCTGGTTTCTTTGAACACAAAGGAAAATGGTCAGGGGATTTCATTAGCACAGGGCTGTACTGTTCTCATGTCCCACGGAGAGTTACACCTCTGTACTTGAGATCACTATCTACCTCCTTACCAGGAGCAGAGGCACAGAGAGAACTGGAATGGTTTAAATGAGGTGCAAGAAATGCCAGAGGAAGCCTCTGTGAGCATTGCAAAGGCAATGAGTCTCCTCTGCCTCCTGCCAGGGGGGCTGTGAGCCTCCAACCGCACTCAGCTCAACCTCTCTCACAAAATAAACTGCTATCTGCTGAAAACCAGGCTGAGCCCAGGTCAGCGTTGAGAATTTCATGCTGAGTTTCATCCTGGAATGGGTGTTTTAACACTGAYAGTTGGGTGCTCTGCAAACTCCACATCATATAGGTGTTCCAGGGGGAATGGGGCACTAATAAACTGTCTTTCACTGGAGTTACCACTGGCTCACACACAGAGCCCTTATTTGATCTTGGCCACCTTTATTGACAGAAATACTAGCTGTGTCTCATTTAAATGGAGATTCATTTTACAGTAAGCTGTCTGACTTGATGGAAACTATACACATATTTTTAACTAATAACAATTAAGAATAAATTGAGGAATTTATTTTCTTCCTGTCCCACTCCGCTCCCCGATGTGTTTCAGTTTTTCTCTTTGCATTTCCCATTTTGTCTGAAGTGAGTGGATAGACTGAGATGTGCCATGCAGTGCTGTGTCTATTCAAAACCACACTACGTGGAAGCTGGATATTGTACCTGTTGTAAATAAAGCAGATAATGGACACTTATCTGTGTGTCTGCAGCCTTGTTTCTCCCTCCCTGGCTGCTTTCTTAGGTCATCGGAGCTACCTGCTACGAGCAGGCCTGTTTTAAACCTCTCTAATAAAGGCTCTCACAGAATGCATTTTTACAGTGGAGTCTTTAAGTGGCCATTAGGATAAAAAAAWTGTTCTTTTCTTTGCAGTCACCATGGATAGATAGGACTGGACATCTTCTGTCATCTGCTTAAATTGTGTCCTCTGCTAAGAACCACTTCATCACAGGGATACCCATTATCACTTTGCTCTTCTGACTTCCCATTTTTCCTTCGTGTCATTGCCCCTTCCCCACTCCTGACTTCTTTTTCTCCTTTTCTTTTGTTAATTTTCTTCTAAGTGAATTAATTTTGCATTCAAATGTCACTCCTTATTCAATAGATAGGTATAATGGTGCGGTAATGGGAGTGAGTGACAGCACCTTTATGCAACATGAAATCCAAATATCAGGTCAGAAACATGGTGAGAGGGCAGGAAGCAAGGCAGGCATGGGGAGGCAGAAGAGGAGGAGAAGGTACTCAGGCCCAAAATAATGCATTTTCTATTGAGATTTGGACCTGTGGTCATTTTATTTAGAGTTTGTGGTTAGAAGTATTTTTGATGGAAATTGCGGGGCTGCTTATAGGTAAATTAGAGCTCCTTTAGAAAGCTCCTGGTGAAGTTTTATTTAGCTTGAATTATATATGTCAGGACAACTATCTGCATGGATATCACTGTAATTGAGGTTAACCTTCAAATACCTGCAAACAATACCCACTRCATGGATGGGAAGAATCAAGTCGTTACCTGAAGAGAATTGAAATCTATGTTGAATCATGACAGAAAGGACTACATATTTCAGAAGAGGTGAAAGCTGGGTCCTTTTTGAAGCTGCTGTGAAGAAAGAAGCTTGTATCAGTGCTAGTCCTGTGTTTCATAACTGTATAATATATGAGTTTGTGTTGTACAACAAAGTAATCCCCTAAAAACCTAGAAATCAAAATAGAAAGTCCTTTGATAGATGAAAGTTGGCATCTTTTTAACATTTGTTATCTATAGTGTTGCCTACAGACACTGCACCACAGCAAAACAAAATATCCAATGCCATTTTCCCTGTGCAAATACCTCATGGCTTCTACTCTAAAACAAATTGAAAATTCCCCCTGGTCATCTAAGGATCATGTGGTGCTTCACATGAAACATTCCATCTTGTCAAAAAAATTGTAATTGATGTTAGACCTAATTCATGCCTTTCCCAGGCAGTTAAATKATAAAGCCTTTGCTTTCCTTTGGCTGCAGGACTCCCTCAATGGTGGAGGGATGTGCTGGGCAACCTGTACCCAATGTGAGAGCTGGTAGCTGGAATGGCAGCTGCTCTGCAAGGGCGCTGCAGACACTTCTTGGCTCACTTTGTGGGTTAAAGGCTGCCTGGGGATACAGGAGCCAGAGGCTGTGTCTAAGCACCCCTCTAGCAGAGGGGGTTTGGGAACATATCCTGCCTGCCTGTGGGTCCAGGAGCGCTTGGTGGAGAGGAGGAGCAGTGAGGCTGACAGGGTATGGGGGATGCTGGGATCTTCTGTGGGAGAGGGCTGCAGTGGGTGAGAAAGGCAGGTGGGGGKTTTCTTGCAAGCAAATTTCTTCCTCCTTCCTTTGGGGCTCAGGACCTGTTATTTTCAGAAGGAAGAGTGCTCAGTTATGCAGGGAGATCAGCTCAGCTGGCTCCTGCCCTTTAGATGTGTCACCTTTGAGAYGTTTTTTGTTTCCTCCATATTACTGGCAGAGGCCAATCTTTTGTCATGCAAGAAATTTTTAAGATATCATGCTGCCATGGAGTTCTTTCCCTGTGCATATAGAGTAAGCCATCCCTGAGCTGACTTCTAACTGCTGCTTACCTTGCACAGCAATAAAGTTATGGTGGAAATTTTAAAGGTCAGATGACTGCAGGATGATGAAATGCACGCAAATAGAAATGAGAAAATTTCTGAAGTGAGTGTTTGCCTTTCATGTCGTCAACCTCAGTCTTTTGTGAACTGTTAATACTGGAAAATTATAGTGCAGTAAATAATGGTGAATACTCCATAGTTTTTATTTCCATAAAGAGTTTGCTTCTGAGATTCTTTACTGTGCTGGCTTGAGTGGTCTGTTAAGTGTACACACTCTAAAATGTACAAGTAATGGATAAGTAACACTTCTTAATCACGTTACTATTGTGAACTAACCTTGTGTTGTTTCTTTTTTCCTCATATAGTTTTCCCCACACAAAATGGAAAGGTTGCTATAGTGACTGGAGGCACTAAAGGAATTGGTTACCAAACTGTGAAGCATCTGGCAAGACTTGGCATGCACGTGATAATAGGTAAAGTCATTACTTTCTTGATATACTTTTTGTTTCTGAAAGTAATTTTTTTTTTTTCTTTTAAGGAGTATTTTCCTTCCAGCATAAGTAAGGGTATGTCAGGGTAATGTACGAGAATGTTTTGTTAGCATTTAGCACAAATAAAGATTGATTTATGTTTTGCTTTGCAAGATCTTAAAAAAATAGTGGATGGAAATTTTTTTTCTGTAGAACTTGGAAGAGTTGTACTACCTTACTTATAAGAACTAAACAATAAAAAGGCCTTTAAAATGGGAGTACTACATAGAGTCACTGAAGATTGCTGTTTCATTGCACACTCTCAAGCTAGTGATGCCATTTTGTTCAGCTTTTATACAGAATGAGCTCTCTCTAAGGTTTTGTATACATATCTTAAAAAACAACCAAACCCACTCCAAACAATGGATGAGAGCACAATAGCCATGTACTTTTAGTGTAGTGCAGTCAGTCACACGAATGGAGTTGTCCTGGAACTGTACAGGTGTAACATGGAACACCACTTACTTTTATACATGTTTTAATAGATGTGTCAAACCCAAGCATTTGCAAAATGCAAGTGGATGCTGCTTTATGTAGCTAAATGCTGGATGTTGCTAATGTAGCTAGATGATGTAGCTAATGATGTCAGCATTCATATTTCACTAAAATTGCTTTTCATCTTTAAGGTGGACTRCAGAAATATACTCAATGGGAAAACAAAAAGAGTGATTTTCTGCTCTTTGCATAGCGTCATGGAAGCACAGAAAAATTCCTCTTTTTTTCTAAGATTTGTTTGGTAACACTGATAGATTAGGGTATTCCATGAAACAAAATTTAATGTGAGAGTTTTGGGAATGGGAAGCTAAGGTATATGTTCAGAATCTCTAAATAATCTGARTTTTTTCAACTCACAATCACTCCTTCATAAATCTCATTTATTCATGCTCACACCCTTACCCTCATAAGCTCCAAGATGTGTGAGTTCATGTGGTCTTGTGAGCATCATTTGAGTAYTGGAAAAGGTATGGCAGCTGCTGAGTCCTTGTCCCATCTCTGTGGTTCTTCTTGATGAGAAAGACAGGCTGGTTTATGGTCAGATCTGCCAGAGACATTGTGCAGTCTCCTTCTCCTTCTCTGGACTTACTAACAATTCATCTGAATGTCCTGTGCTACTTGTTCCAAGTGAAACTGCTCAAGCAGGGAGATTGGACAGAGCTCCCTTCCAACCACCACCATTCTGGAATATTTTGTACTGTTCAACAGTTTTTGTTTCATTTTATTTTGTCTGCAATGTATAGGCTCTGTCTGTAGCCTATTTTTAGGATGGGTTAATAGGATAAATAATGGTGTGGGTGATACACTACAACCTGTATGTTATCCTCCTGGTGAGAGAGTGCATGGTCTGCTGGCTGATCCTCTGTGCTGTGGCCTTGACATGCACAACTCAGGAACATCCTCTAAACGTGTCCTTTGTTTGTCACTAAAGGGCATTCTTTGAACATTTCACTCTGCCCTTTTGGTGCTTACAAACTTYCATTCACTCTGCAATTGTATCAATCTTACTATTTGCATTATGAATCTCTACAAATGTAAYTTTATGAAATTAATTATAGGAAGCATTTGATGAGTAAGATTTCCAGCTGATTCATCTCGTCCAGACAAACTCTGACCTAAACAATGAGCACTGTGAGTCACAGCTTTCCTCTTTGCCTGTGAAATTCTTCAGGCCAAAGCAGCCCTGTCAGTAGAATGGATAGTTCCAGGCGCTTTTCCAGCTGCAAGATCATGACAGTCTCAAAAGCACATTAAGTGCAGTGACCTTCCATCCTTGTTCCTAACTGTTGGGCCCAAGTGTTCAGAGTATGTTTAAAATATCTGCTGGCACTTTGGCATGCGTGGGCACATTCAGCTTCAGGCCACAAAAGGCTCAAGTAAGACAGCAAGTGTGCTCAGGCTTTCTCCTCTAGAAATGTTTCCACCCTATGTTTGTATATAGACATGAACTTGTGTGAAAAAGGTGTGGATGTTGATTTAATTTGGGCTTGCAAGAGAGACTCAAATGTAGCTCGCAGTCAATCATGCTCTGTCACTGAATGCTTATTTCCCACTACAAGAACTCCAGCAATAGAAGATATCCCTGCAGCARGCAAATGAGTCAGGCCTGAATGTCTAATGTGAAAAATGATTCACCATTTGTGATGGATGTGATTTTCACTCAGTTTGACATTTTAGAGGAGTAAATATTTGAAGCAACCTACTTTTGAATCCAACCCACCAAGGGAATGAGGAAAACAAATAAGTAGAAAGCATTTTACCTTGTGGGACATGAATAAGCACTGTATGAAAAGGCAGTGTGTTCACTCCGAGCCTTTACAGCAAGTGCTTGCACGGTTGTTTTCCACCTTCTTCCTTTCCAGTCCCAGTGCTGGAGCACAAGATTCCATTATCCTTCTCTGCAGGTGCTGCTCACCCTGTCCTCAGCCTCTCCCTGGGAAGGAGGTTGTGATGAAAGTAATTTTCTCTCTGTTTGTTTGATAGATTTCATTGAGGCTTTTTCCCAGGCTGCAGKAGCTTTACTCACAGTCAGCAGGGCTTTTACTTCAGGAAAATCTCACGGCACACAGAGACCCCCTGGTAGGGAAAACTGATGCCTGTGGTGAGTTCAGAATCAAGCCACACAGGGAGCTCCTGCTGCCTCCCATGCAATTTACTGCTTGATAAATAAACTTGCAATTTCATTTTCAGAGAGAGAAGGTAAATGGCAAACCGTATTCAGCCGTGACTGGTATTGAGGATGGTGTTTTGTGTGCGCTTACAAATAMATATGCTCTTCACAATGAGGACACTGTAAATCAAGATGTCCTGGACATTTCTCTGACCTCCCCCAGCCCCAGACATAAAMCCCAGTATCTTCAGCTCTGGTTCATGTTGTTTGCCATAGTTTTGTTAGTCTGAATTTAAACTGACAAAAATCATAAGCTCTTCATATTCCTTCCTTTATCACAGCTGTTTAATTTTATGAGGATTCTGTGAGTCCATGTTACAATCATTGACTCAAAAAAGTGACCCTCAATTTGATTTTTTTCTTTTTTTTTCCCCTTAGTTCATTAAGAAAAGAAGGCTGTGATAATGTATGACAACATCTAATACAGAAGTTTTGATAATTCTATCTGAAAATGGTGAATGAAAATCAAAAGATTTGCACCTTTACAGTTTTACATGTTTGCTGCTTGATATAAAACATCAGGTTCGAGATGGTGTAATCAATCTTTAGTGTCTGAGTATATCAGTGTCACAGGTTTCTAAGACAGGCTCACTCTTTGAAGGAAACAATCTCATTATATTTAAATATATGTATATATATTCAGGTGACTTATTTGAGCTCTGCAATTTTGGCTTAAGCCCTGCAATTTTGGCCTAAATAAATGTGCTTCCATCAGATTCAGCCCTTCTGTGTGACCTCTGTAAGCCCTCCAGGAGACCAAGCAAGAGATATTTCTGTCACCTCTTTCATTCCCATTAGTTTCCAATTTGCAAGCTGAATTCTCTGCACCATGAATCAGACAGTTCTTATATTGTATAATACTACAAAGTCACTTTAGAGAGATAATTAAATCCTAACAAGATGGTGCAATTGTTCATTTTCAAAGACAGTTTTATTTAATTTCAATTGCTGAAAATTTCTATGGGTTACTTTAATAGTATTTTTTTAATATACAGAGATCTATGAAATGCTTGGGTGATATTATTTTTCTAGAAAAGTATTTATCTTCCTWGTTTTATCCAGGATTTTTTTAGACCTGAATGAGTTCTAGAGTTAGTCAGGAAGTGTCAAAATGTTGCCAGCCTATTAAAAGTGGGTGATGATTTCTTTTTTTCTGGTATGAGCATCAAGGCAATGCATGCAGATTGCTTTATAGTTGTAATTCAGTTCAGGTTCTATCATATCAATGCATTGTAATCAGGGTTGTGAAAAACTCTGTTTACAGTACTGTGTGTTGCTTATGCACCATCCATGTGCTCACAGCCACACACAGCCTTCCAAAAGTGTGAGAATTTTGTCAAACACTTCTGATTTCTGTTGGAAGACTCTCATGTCTGTGCTTATTTTAACATATGGTTCTTTCAACAGATAATTTTATAGGAGGAGCAAATAATAAAGTGACAAGTCCTTCGAATTGTATCAAACTATTCAGGGTGACAAAGACCAGGGATGTGTGAAGAATTGCAGGAAGAGTATAAGAAGCTGAGTGTTGAAAGGGATGTGCAATTCAATGGACATGGGGGAAAAATCTTAACTCCAGAAAAAGCCATGATGGATTGTGTGTCAACCATCATCACTTTGGAAGTAGATCTCAGGGTCAAAATAGATCATTCTGTGAAACTCAGTCATGCTCAATAATTAACAAATATTAGAAATATTTAGAAAATGAACAAACTAAACATCCAGCGTGTTTTGATTCAACTGTATGAATATTTTGTGAGCCGGAAGCTTAAATAATATGTTGTGTTCTGGTCTATTTGAAAATTGTTTTAAAGGGTTTAGAGGAAAACAAGCTTATCAGGGGAATGGAAAGGCATCCTTGTAAGGAGCAGCCAAATGGGCTTGGAGTCATCAATCTGTTCACTGTCTCTGAAGAAGTATATAAAATGAGCAGCTAAAAAGACACAGTACTTAAAATAGCATGGAGATTGTTACAGACTCAGAATAACTACAGTACTGTACATTAGAAAGAAATTAAAMCAGTGTAAAACAGCCCACTGTGGTTAAAATCTAAATCCATCAGAAGTGTAAAAATATTTCTGGACTGGTATCTGCTCCATGGAACCTTAAATCATCCTTGGTAAAGGAGAAGTGTAAGGTGGATAAATAAAGKTGCTGGACAATTTAATGAAGAATGTTGTGCATAGGCCAGTGAGTGTGTTCTGTATCTTGAAAATAAGTCAGGAATTAGAAAAAATGAGGAGTTAAATATGTGTTGATGAATTTTGGAAGAGTTAATGCATTTTTTCTAGGCATTTGTTTAATTTATTCATTAAGCATTCATTAAATGCTTTTAAATATTCAACAACTGTGTGAATTAATTTAATCTTGATGTTCAAAAGTTTTTGGTAGCATTCACACCAAAAGATTTYAAATGGCTGGCTTGTCTTGAGATAAGAGAAAGGTCTCTTGTAGATTAGTAATAGATTGGGATGCAGAAAACAATATTGAGAAATTATTTGTCAGCTTTGGGCTGTAGCCCTGGTCCTGTRGATTTGTGTTTAGTGCATTTCTAAAAGATATAGAATGCATGGTAAACAGTGAGAAAATGCATTTTGCTTAAATGTTTCTAGGACAGTAAAATGAATTTGACTATTGATCATAAAGGGATTTGAGTTTCTATCATGTAAGGAGAGGATGAGAGAACTGTGTGAAGAGAAGAGAAGAGAAGAGAAGAGAAGAGAAGAGAAGAGAAGAGAAGAGAAGAGAAGAGAAGAGAAGAGAAGAGAAGAGAAGAGAAGAGAAGAGAGGGAACTAAAAAACCCTTTTTTTTATTTTTTTTTTTTTACATTTTGGTTGGTCAAACACAGGCACAGGCAGTCTAGAGAGGTCGTGGGGTCTCCATCCCTGGGTGTACCTGAGATCTGACTGGACATGGTCCTGGGCCACCAGTTGTAACAGAGGGTGGGWCTGGATGGTGTCCAGAGATGCCTTGTGAAATATTAACTACAATGAAAAATAGAAAATAATCACCCAATAGTGAATGACTATGTTAGGAAGGGATGGATRAATACAGAGTGTTAGTAAATGCAAATACAGACTATGAGAAAATAGAKCCACACCTCTGTATTTACAAGAATAGGACCTAAATTAACAGCCACTCATAGAATTAAATAAATATTGTGATTTACTGTTGAAAGCTCTATGCACAACATCATCGATATTTCATGCCAGTCATAAAGGCAAGTAAAATTATATTACTAGCAGGAAAGAAAATGAAAACAGGACAGAAAGCGTCCCTCTTCCTTTATAGGAACCATTGGCTCATCCTGTTGTGCCTACTCAAAAGGAGTCTGGTTGAACTGGAAAAAACTAAAAAGTGATGGTGAGCAGTATGGGATGRCTTTGTATGAGGTGGAGCATAGAACAAAGGTCCTTCTGCTTCCAAACAGATGACTGAGGTGTGGTATCATGCAATTATGAAGGGTTTAGAAAGTGAACGAGAAGTGGTCATTCCATGTCTTATTGTGCATAGAGGAAATAAAAAGTACAACAAAATAAAGTACAACAAAATTAAAAGTAAAACAACAAACAAACTACTGAAGTGCAACCTTTTGAATGTAATTAAATGTGTCATTAAATCACAGAGCAGGCTGTCCCAGAACTCTCTGACAGTCAAGTGCTTGAATGAACAGAAAGTGCAATGAGGTGAAGTAGTGCAGGTCAGGTTCATTGGGAGGCCTTTGATTCAGGAAATCTCTGAAACGTTTTTTTTCTGGGAGGGTGTATTGGAAAAAAATCACTCCTAGACTTATTGCTGTTGTATCTTTTCCTTATGCATCTGCTACAGGTTATTGYTGGAAACAGGGCACTTGTCTGGATGTATCTTGGGTTTGATAAACAGGGTTGTTCTTAAATTCTTGTTGGAACAGATGGGTATCTGAAACCTAAGGCAATAATGATGATTTCTTTTCTCTTTGCAAATAGGCATTCTCTCCCTTGCTCATTTTTTGCTTCTTTTCTCAGAGGAACACTTACAACAATGTTTCTAACTTTCCTGTCAAAAAGACATGTATTTCATAGTGACTGCTGTATAACGAGCTCGATGACAAAAGATGTGTGATATCTCTAGACACAGGGAAATTTGTATCATGTTCACAATTTATTTTTATACCTGATCACATCCTTACACCTGGCTTTATTGAAAGTCATGCCTTAAATATTTTATGTGTGAGACCCAAGATCTGTATTCCTTTTTATTAAAGATGCTACAAATTCCTTTAAAAACATACTCGTGTTGAGTTCAAATTTCTCATCCTTGAGTTTTTTTGGGCCAGTCATTCTTCTCTTTTAGGCATATTCTATTTGTTGTGCACACTCATAAAATCATAATCCTCCTAACACCAGCTGATAGGATTTTGTTTTTCTCTTGAGGCATTGGGTGCCCTCACAAGCCCTGTCTTCAGACTGGTGCTTCAAAAAATCAGTTCCCCTTCTATCATAATGAGGATTATGCTACTCTGAGGAGGCATCAGAATTCAAATTTCCTTTTGGAAACTTTTATGTTCGGTTGCACAAAGACATCTAACCATCACCCTTAGCAACTCCTTAATCAGATAGTATGCACTTATGCAGAAAAGATTACTGTGCCACCAAGCTTTTCCTGGTAACGCACAGATATGCAAGAGTTTGTGGGCACCACTTCTAAATTTGGGTTGCTTGAAGTCAGCAGTGGGCAGTGGGGAGAGGGGAGGGCCATGGGGCGTGCAGCAAACCCTGTAAAGTTATCCTTTGTTTCAGGGATTATCTGACATGTAATTATGGCTGCATAAGCCAAGAGAAGARCGTTTATCTCAGGTTTCCTCTGGTGAATGAGGGGGTCACATTTGCCAGCGGCTGGGGTGCCTGGGGACAGCTGGGAGGCAAAGTGCCAGCACAGCTGTGCCACTGTCATTGTGCCACTCACAGCTGCCTTCCCTCCTGGGGCTCATTCCTGCCTTCCTTCCTGGGGTTCCCAGGGTTTATCACAGGCTGGGGGTGCCTTGGTGCACCCCAGCTCTTTCTCTGAACACCATGTGCTGGTGTTCATCTCAAAAAGTTTTAATTTGTCTTCATTTTGCACTATCTTCCTGAAAGTCAGGAAATTTTTAATTATTCCCGTGAGAAACTTAGGTAAGAAAATGCTTTATGGATTTGTGGGTTTCTTCTCTCTTGGCAATCTTAAGCTTTACAGGCTCTACTGTTGATCATTGACTATTTAAAATTTCTTTTTAAAGCCCTAAAGTGTACTTCCCTGAAACATCAAGGTTGCAAGTTCCTAGTTTTGCAAAATACCAGTCGGAAAAGCTCTTGTTTTCTTTATCAGGATCAATCTTGTACATAAAATGAGTGTGTGAATGGCAATTACTCTTTTGGAGAGATATTCACATTCAGAGAAATTAAAAATATTGTATAAAGAATGCACATAAACGTATCAGAAACCCTCAACTACTGAGAGAGTGTTTTTAGCCCATTTTGGGTTTCTTTGGAATAGGCCATGCTTTTTTCAGCCTTATTCAGACTGAGCAAGATCTGTGATAATTCTGTTGAAATCCCTGAAATAACTTTCAGAGTTAAGATCTACTTAAGTGACTGAGATGACAGAGCCTGACATTTAGGATAAGATCCAAAGCCTATTGCTGCTGATAAGAATTTTAATATGTACTTCTCTGACAGCTTTATATCAACTGGCTTTGACTTGTGGTGTTTGTGTAAGTGAATGTGGAAGAGATGAATAAATTTCTTTGACTAAAAGATATATTTAAATAATTTTTCCTTTTTTTTTCAGCACAAGTTTTGGTATTTTATTAAGAATGATATCTTTTTRTGCCATTGAAATGATATCTGATTTTATATGGATTCATCCATTTTTAATGAACTTTTTRTATTATTAGTTTTATTTTCAGGATTGATTGTAGTCAGCATTGTTATTGAATAAGCCTCACCTAAATTTTTCACTGTTCCATGGGGACTAAGGGGAAAAAAAACCTCAGGTAGAACACTGAACAGCTTGCATAAACAGTTCTTGAGACAACTATTTTTTTTTTTTTTGAGTTCCCAATAGACACTTTAAATTAGCATGAAAAGCAAGATTATTATGGTTTTGGGTACTTTGATGATCTAAGATCCCAAGACAATGAATCCCTTTTTCTCAAAGCTTTTTTAAAAATTCCTTCACTGCATAAAATACGTGATCTGTCTTCTCTTTCTTACCCTTTCCTTCAAACCACTTGAATTCRGAGTAGGCAGATCTTGTGCTAGAGATGCTCTAACACATAAAATGGATAAATTCTGGTATGTGGAATATATGGAAATTATGGTGAATCATTGAAAAAATGTCCAGCCAGAGGATTATTTTGTGTATCACAAAGTTTTTTAAAGAATCATGGCAAATACACTACTGGGGATCTAAACCAGCTGACAGTGGTAAGAATCKGACCCTCATGTAGTAAATCCTCCCCTCCTGAGTTTAGGGTGCTGTACCCCTGTTCAGTGCACTTGAAGGTTGTGTCCTCTAGTGACCCAACCTCATCAAGAAGATGCAGATTAGTTTTGATTTTTCCCAACCCGAAGCTGACTGTGTTAGCTTGGTTTTTTTTAAAGAAAATTGAATAATTAATGTAGCACTTAAAAGGAGGTTGATCTTTTTGATGCCTACTGCTCCCTTTGCTTAGAGCATCCCAGAGGGACATACTAGAAGGGAAGCAGTGCAAAAGTGCAATGTCCCTTTCCTCTCCCACCCACCCTTGGCAAGAGGGTGCTGATCTCCTTAGCCTAACTCTGAAGCCTTGATTACCCTCCCAGTTTCATGGTATCTTTTTGATCTATGTGTCTTTGAACTTTTTGTAAGGATTTTGGTGATTTGTTCAATGCCTTTATTCTTTCTTACTGGATTTTCTTTGAAAGAAGGATTTCAAAAGCCTCTATTACAGTAACAGTTTTCACTGAGGCTATTTYAATTTTGCAATATTCCAACCTTCAACATCTGTTTTTCAACTCTGTTGAATCAGGCTGGAAACAGACATCTGAAGTGACTGTTTAGCAAAATAATTATTTTTTTCCCAGTGGTCTAGAGTGAAAAATATGCAAATATGAATAAAGTGAGCTTGTTTGGAAGGCACTGAGCTTTAATGAATAACAGCAAAATAAAGCAAATTAAAATTTGTTGTGAACACAAGCTCTTTTAAAAGWACAAATTAAATGAACATACTGAGAGTTAAAACAAGACACTGGAGGCTTTAACAAGCATGATCTCTGCATGGGAGGTGCAGAATAAAAGAGGAATCAAATGAGACCCTCACAGAATTGGCACAAAAGTATTTTTATTACTAACATAACACTATCCAGCCTAATAACAACACACTGAGTTTCAAATCCTACTCTAGTGCATCACTTCAGGTGAAACAATGAGGAAAATTGATCTGTTGCCCATAAACCCTGYGCACAAATTTCTCCAGAAATGGCACTTTCAGTGGAGGGTTTGTTTGTTGATGCTGCATCTATATCTGGAAATTACCATCAAACTGAAAGTTTTTCTTTTCTGCAAGGCTGGGTGGCTTTAAGGGGGAAAAACAACCAGAAGAATTTCCTTCCTTCCTTCCTTCCTTCCTTCCTTCCTTCCTTCCTTCCTTCCTTCCTTCCTTCCTTCCTTCCTTCCTTCCTTCCTTCCTTCCTTCCTTCNTCCTTCCTTCCTTCCTTCCTTCCTTCCTTCCTTCCTTCCTTCCTTCCTTCCTTCCTTCCTTCCTTCCTTCCTTCCTTCCTTCCTTCCTTCCTCAGTCCAAGCAATATAATTCCATAATGTATGGAATTTATAAAGAACAATTGTATGACTCTAGATTTGATATGAGAATTATTTTCTCTCCAGTATCTGGAATGCTAAATGTGTTTATTTTGACTAAATTTTTGTAAGTGTTGAGTTTGCTTGCATATCATGAAAACGAAGATATGTTTCAAATCCTTTTTCACTGAAGAAGCACAGCTAAAACTCCATGCTCAAAAGAATGCATTTTAGAGTAAATACAAGCATGTACCACCTAATGTGAACAGAGGGCAGAACCAGATACCTCCTGAGGTCTCTTCCAACTTCATCTTATTCTGTGGTGCTGTGAAAGAGACAAGAAGACACTTGTAGAACAAGAAAAAAAAGCCTGTACAAAAACTTGAGCAGAATTTTATATAATCAAGAAAAGAAGAAGGCAATTTCATGAAGTTCATAAAAGCTATCAGTATTTTTACCCAATGTAGATAATAAACAATAAGTATTTTGATGTTTCAYGCTATGGAAAATGTTTGTGGATGGATAAATTGAACATTAATTTTAAAAAAATTAACTTGTATTAGTAATTCCAATATTTCTTTTGTGCTTGTGTTTTTTTTTTCCTTTGATATATTTTTTCTAAAAAGCCAAAAAAAATGTCAGACAATTATTAACCACCCACCTAAGCTGAATGGCACAAAAGACATTTATGTAATGCTTAATCACATTTTATATTAGCACTAGTAAAACTTCTCATGAGCATTTGAGCCAGGGTAGTCAGGACTTTCCTCCAACTGTGGAATCCTTCACTTTGGAAAAAGAGYGAGAGGAAGTCTGCTCTAACCTAGAATGAAGTTTTTGCAGAATCTGGATGTGATGCAATTCACTTGGCTAACAGACTCAAATCTCAAGTCTGCTGGTCCAGTAGATAGTCCTATTTTATATGAAAAAGTAAGAAAAACTGGCAGAACTTACATGAACAGCARTGCATTTGTGCAGCCCGGTTCGAAAAGCTCTGCTGCCTGACAGCAAGGAAGCACACCTTTCCATCTCAAAATCCATACTACTCTTTAGTGCTATTGGTTAGCACTTCATAGTGGCACGCTTACATTCACACTGCTTAAATTGATCACATTGCTAATTTTTCATTTTCTGTCTTTCAACAGCTGGAAACAGTGAAAGTGATGGCCAAGAAGCGGTTCGGAAAATAAAAGAAGAAACTTTGACTGGAAAAGGTACCATATTATATATTTTTCTTTAAGAAACTCTTTTTCCTATCTTTTTGCAATCATCTCATTTTATATGAAGTCCCCTTGTGTATTGCTAAACTTTTTTTTGGAACACTGGAACAGTTTTCCCAGAACAGTTGTGGATGCYCCATCCCTGAAGTGTTCAAGGCCAGGTWGGRATGRAGCTCTGAGCAAAC
This sequence comes from Malurus melanocephalus, assembly GCF_030028575.1. Classification (NCBI taxonomy): domain Eukaryota; kingdom Metazoa; phylum Chordata; class Aves; order Passeriformes; family Maluridae; genus Malurus; species Malurus melanocephalus. The sequence goes on from NW_026623434.1 coordinate 933,844, forward strand.
TGCCCTGGTGGAAGGTGTCCCTGCCCATGGCAGGAGGTTTGGAACTARATTATCTTTAAGGTCCCTTCCAACACAAATGATTCTGTGATTCTATGAACTAAAATCCTGAAATAAATCTGATTTGGGGTAAAATGAATAGGATATTTTTTAAAAAGTGTTTTCAGCCTTGTTTGATTTTACTGTTTGTCATTGGAAAAGGGCTGCCTGCAAGTGACAGTCTGACTGCGTATGGGTATGGGCACAACAATTTAATAGCTGGGAGAAAATTCAAAATATTTCAGAATATTCAAAATAAAATAGTAATTTTTGCTAAGGGGTGGATGACAGCAGGTAAGAGTGTGTCCTCTTTTTCTTTGCTGGTTTTAGGAGGCAGTAGGTTTTTGAAAGAACAAGGCTGCTCATTTGGGTTATTTGACATATCTTAAGACACATGTTTACTTCAAAAAGTAAAACCATTTTCTTAAATGTAAATGGACCTTTCATATCAAGATAAATTCCTATGTTTTTGTGGTTCTCTCATTTTCTTTTTCTGATGATCTATCATGTTTGTGGAGGTATAAGGAGAGAATAGCCTGATAATTAAGAGAAAAGGCACGTTCCACACTATCTGCTCTGGGATTATAATTTTCAATTTATGGTGGAGGTTAGCACAGCTCATATTTTTGATCCTGGGTTTCACTGGGTGTAGTTCCTAGCTGTGTATGATGATTCATTCCTGCCACTTTGATGCATCATTTCTTGGCAAAATAATAGGGCAGTGTTGTTAGTCCAACCTATTTAGGATCTTCATGGCTTCTTCTGAGGTCTGATTCTGTTTTTGTGCCTCTAATAATTACTGTTATGGTGATCAAAATACATGTTAATTATTGGGTTAAAAAAMCCTTTCATTAAGATTTATCTTTTGAGTTAAGTAAATGTGCATCCATTATAGCCTCAGGATACATGTATGCTAGTTAAAAGCATCATAAATTATGGTATAGTTAGAAGGGTCATGAAAGGAAAAAGGTAATTATTCCATCATTAAAATCTGTTACTGGATGTTTCTGTRCAGAGAACAAAACCAGTTGGAATTCTTTATGTCATGTGACATGCATGAAGATTAATACATGAGAGTCTGTCTTATTTTCTCCCTTCTGTGTGATCACAGGCTTTTCTAGCACCCCAGTCTTTCTTGATTTTTCTACCTACAGTCAGTTATAKCCCTCAGTTATAAACTGTTAAGATACAGATGACAGTTTCAGGAAGCTGAAAGYGTATTTAAAGTCGACTTAAGTTGTTCCTCATTGTAATTATTATGACTGAGGCTTTAGTAAYCTCAGACCCCAGTAGGTTTGGCCTAAAAAGAAAAAAATTGGAAGAATATTCCTTTTTCAGAATTTCTAACTGATTAAGGGAAATTTTTATTTACAATGCAATGTCCTGTACAAAAGACTTGTGTGAAACTGACTGCCACTCCTGTTTTACTGTTCATCAATGAATTTGCACTTTACTTTTAATAGGATGTGTGCATAGATACTGCGACTCAGACCAGGCTGTGCAAGTGTATCACCTTTTCAAAAGCTGCAGTTCAAGATGTGTTTACTCACGGCATAAAACCATTATTAATTGTCTTGACCCTTTTCCCTAGCTTTTTCTTTGAGCATTTTTCATGGTCCATATGAAAACACTGCTTTACAGAAATTGTTCCCATCAGGAATATCAGATTCTTGGAGGAGCTCTGCTCRAAATAGTGTTGKTGGGCAGCCAGTGTGGTCAGGGATKGGGACRATATAKCTATTATGGACAAACARCATGAGTGGATGCCATCAGTTTGTTATCCAGATCTCAGATCTCTTAGAACAAACAAARTCTCCTCTCTTTTGATCAGGTTAGACAGCACAAGGGAGCAAAAGACCTTGTCCTCTCCTTGTTGCCTGGCTGAGCCATACATAGCACAAACATCCCTAGAGACAGCTCTGGGAAAATGCCAGGCTTTTTGAATGCAAGTAATTACAGTGTTYTTAAGGCACTACCATCCCTCTCTGTCTTGGCCCACTGTCTGTCTGGGGCTCTGTCTGATATCTAAGGCTAAGTAGTTTTATTTGACATAATCTATACTTACTTCTGGGACAAGTAAGATTCAAAGCATGTRCATAAGTAATTCCTATGAAGCAGCTGATGAGCAATAATGTGCTAACAGTTGCAGAGGAGGATAAAGGATAGTAATAAAAAGCCTATGCACGCAGGCAATGGGAATTTTTTTGGTAAATGCAGGTAAGACATGATAAAAGGAYGGACAAAACTTCTGAATATGGGGAGGTAGGAAGCCTGGTTTCCCATGCTGCAGGCATTGAAGGCAGAGCCAATGCCAAAAGAGGGTATCAGAGAGGAAAGCAATTGCAGCCATTTGCCTACAAAGCAATGATAATGAAGGACTCTGAAAGTCTCAGCAATGTATCATTTCACCTCTTCCTTCCACCCATCCTCTCCCCTCGTGCTACATCAGAAACCTCCCTGGTTCCTTTCCCAGCTGATTCCAGGCTATTTAAGTGTCCTCCTTGGTTTTGAGTCTCTGTTCTGAGTAACCTGTTGCAAAGTGTGGAGAGGGAGGAGGCACACGGACAGTGGAGTGGAAGCCAATASGCTACAAGCCCCTGGGGCATGATAGACCAGTTAGCTTAACCATCAGAACCTCCTCCATGACAAAGAAATCACAGCCCTCCGATAGCCAGAAGAGGCCAGAACTAGTGGTGCATTGTCATTAAAATTCTCACATGGGCACTATTTCCAAAAGACCAAGGGCAACAGATTGCTGCACCCTGAATCGTAAAGCTGGGAGAAGCCAGGGTGATGTGGACGTTTATCTTGCTTCCATTTGTTAAATTGGGAACTTGTGTTGTTAATAGTAGCAATTACATGGCTGGGAAAATGGTTGATGGTTCGGGATTGCCACAGAGATATTCTAATTGGGTAAATCTCTGTAATTTGCACACAGGGTGTGTCTGTGTTAGTGTGCTCCTTAGATCAGGAGGGTGCTTTTCAGGCAACCCTCAGCTGTTGCCTGCTTGCTGAGCACAGACTCCCATCAGGAAGGGGACTGCAGGTCCTGACCTGGATTCCCTTTGGACAGGACTAGCCTGGGAGTTGAAGCAGTAACAGAGCATTAGTGCATGGAAGCAAACTTAAGAGTTTATCTGAGCAAAGCATTCCATCGAACTGCATCGGTGCCCAGTACAAAATGAGCTCTAGAAACGGGCTTCTGCTGATCCAAACTGCTTGCTGATGTAGCCATTACCAGTCATGAGCAAACTTCATTGAGTTGTAAAAATGGGAGGTTTCTGTGATAAACTCAGCTCTCAATGATACTGGAAAATATACATTTGCATAACAGAGTTGTATCTCCTGACTCAGTTACCCTCAGCTTATGTCTCTGCACATGAAAGCTGGTTTCAGCCTGATGATTACAAACATACAAATGTTGGAAACTCATMTATAAACATGAATGAGAGTTTCATTCATTCCAGCATAGGTTCATGAATGCCAATGGAGGGGAATCAGCAATTAGCAAAATTTTATTCATAAATATCACATAGCAGAGTACCAAGGGAAGGCTCTCGCAACTGCAGTGTGGGAGCTGGAGTTGCAAATAGAGTCAAAGGAGAAAAAAATTAAAAGTTAGTGAGAAAAGAGGGTGTAAAAGTCATATTAAATGTAGACCTCTTCAAAAGCAGAAGCCAGTGTTTAATCTCACCCAACATTTTTGTGGTAATTCAAATAAAACCACWACTATAAAACTGCGAGCTAAATTCTCAGCATTCATGAGATTTCCATTTGGAGTCAGGTGAGAAAGGAAGAAKGGAGTTTCTCCCTCAGAGCTGGAGGAATGCAGAGGTTAGCACAGTGGCAACCAAATTGTATCATTTACAGTCTGACCCACATCAAGATAGTGTGGGCCAAGTAATAGGAAGAATTGTCTTAAAAGCAATTCACATGCATTTGACAAGCCTGGCTKTTTCCCAGAGCTTTCTCTAGAGATGTTTGTGCTACATGTGGCTCAGCTAGGGAATAAAGAGATGGCAAGGTCTCTTGCTCCCTTTTGTAGTTAACCTGCTAATATAGAAGGAATTTTTCCTTGTTATTAGAGATCTGAGAYTGAAGAATTCACAGGAAAGAACGACGAATAGATCTGATGTGTATCACATGTAATTACAGAATAAATAGTGGAAAATATTTGTAGTTGAGACATATCTTCTACAAATGTGAACAAGCATGCGTGAGTTCATACTTGCTTGTGTCAGATTTGCTTTTTGCAGTGGAGTTTTGAGTTGTAAAAGCATAACTCCCTGGGTTTGTGGCTCAGCCTAATGTGGCTACTTTGTCTCTTCCACCACATCCTGCTGTTGGAATATCCTTTCTGTAGCACTGCTGATGCTGAAASACCTGTAGGATTGGTTTAAAGAGCTTCCTGGCAATAACTGCAGTTTCCATTGRCACGTTTTCTTTTCCCATGCTTCTGCCTTATCTCCAGCACTCGGCTTTGGCAGGTCAGTGACTGCTCTCAGAAATGTACAGCTGAATGTCAGGCTCATGAACACATCTTGTAAAATAGGGAGTAGAGAAGTCTCACTCTGACTCTGTGCCACTTCACAGGACCCTATGTGGACCTGCAGAGTTTTTCTGCTCTGTCTTACACTTGATGACAAGTGTAAGAACCTTGCCTAAATGTCAAGATTTCTTTTTCTTCTGTAGCCTCATCTCATGTTCTATCAGGTATGTTCAAGGCATATGAAACATTTGAATCTTGAAAAATAGTGGATGTGTCAGTCTGAACTTGTGACTGAATCCTCCCCATGCACAAGGGATGAAGTTCTCCTTTCTGGACTCCAAGAAAGTAATGCATAATACTGTTTCTAATACTGTTTCTCTGTGCTYGTAGSTCTTATGTCCCTTATCCAGTAAAGYTGGTGACTWTTYGCTTCATATTAAGCAGGGAAGATTTTAATCCACAGAAAAGTTATCKCCAGAGTCCTCTGATAAAATCGCTGAGTTGAAAAGTTTTCAAATCAATTGTCCTGCTTTTCTCTTTGTTTTGCATAACTCTTTGATGCAAAMCCATGCTTAATTCATTAAGCCTGTTGCTTATGTCTTGTTTTGTTCTCCTTTTTACTTCCAGTGTAACACAATACAGGACTTCCCCCYTCAGTTCTCACAGACATTTAAAACAATAGAGAAGCCCCTGGTATTTTTTTGTTTCTTAAAACACCTTAGAAATTGAGTTGTCTTGTTAACAGTGTGGCAAATCAGAAATTAAGAGCAGTATGAATATGGTTCAAAGTGCTAAAGATAAATTGCATATTTAGATAGTGAGAAGGAGATAAAGTCTTTCAAATATGAAATGTATTCATAATGCAGGCACAAGCTCTGCCTGTTGGTTTCCTGAATTCCCATTTCCATTGGAAATGTGAAACACATTTCATTAACAGGCTCTGMCACTAGGAAACATGATTTTCTCTTATTCAAATTATCTCTAATTGAAACTTAGAGACAAAGAAGTGAACAGGTGTAGCTGTAGGCAGAATAACAAAGTCCCATCAGATGTCTTGAAATAATTTTCTGACTGTAAATCACCAAAGCTTTGTGTGACTAATGGCACCGAAGCTCTGAGGTTAGGATTTTGCTGATTGTGCTGCCTTACTGAAGGCAATTTGGAGAAAGGKAGTTTCAAACTAAAATTGCCTCTTCAAGGCTGGAAAAAGCTTCCATTTCAGCCTTTTACAGGATTTTTGTCCTCTTGTATRTACTTGTAGAGTCATGATGTTGCACAGTGACTGAATAAAGTCACTCCTGGGTTTGTCACCTCCTTTAATATGCCATTATTTTTCCCATCTCGAGCAGTAGTTGCAGTCAGGCTGTGTGAGTTATTTCCAGACATTGTGTGTTTTCAAGAAAATATTCAGTTTCTGAAAGACAAAGCCAAGAAAGAAGCAATTTGTTTTCCCTCTGGAATGCTTTCATATTTCTCTTCCAAGACCTACATTATATAGACCTAACTCCTGTGTGTTAAATGTAGGGCTTTAGAAGTTAATTTGCTTATAACAAGCAGAATATTTTCTGTGAAAGTGCCAYTGGCTTCTGTGCTGGGGATCCAGCTGCCAAGCACGGAGAGCTTTTGAACTGCAGTAAACATGGAATAAGCGGAGTCAGAGTGCTGTGTGGGCAACTCCCAGGAGTGAAACAGCAGATTCTGCTCAGCCCAARTGCTCAGGCAGTGCTGGTCTCTCCTTGGCAGCTCCACCCCTGCAGCAGCGGGGCAAAGCTCCAGAGGAAGCACAGCTGGAGAGGAGCATCTGCCCCTCTGAAGGGCCAGTCCCAGTGTGCCCATGATGAATTTGTACTGCAAGGACAATTTCAATTGCAAAGTATTGAAGCTCTGAATAGATGTCTCAGTTCTTAAAGGAGTTATGAGCCAGGCTCTCCCTAGGAGTGCCCAGTGACATGACCAGAGGCAATGGGCACAGCCTGAAATGCAAGAAATTCCATTTGAAAATAACAAAACTTTTTTTTTTTTTTTTTTTTTGAGGAGAAATAATATCAGCTCTTTTGTCACTGAACCAGAAACCTATTAAGAATTCAATAAGTGGTTCCCAAGAAGCAACAAACCACACTGAATTTTGGCATAAGAGCTTCTGGGTATTGGCACAGGTTGCCCAGAGAGTTTGTAGATTCTCCATCTTGAGGGATATTCAAAATCTATCTGAACACAATCCTGGGCAGCCCCCTCCAGSTGGCCCAGTATGAGCAGGGGCAATCTCCTTCCAGCCACAGCCACCCTGTAACTCTGTAAGTTTGGCAAATTTTAGCTGCCAAAAACACGTGAAATCCTGTCTGCCTTGTGTGTCCAGCCCTGAATACAGGAACTGCAGCATACACAGGTTCCAGGACCTCAGAGCCTTCCAGGAATTGTATCAGTGTTTTCATACAGTGGCAATATTAAAGCTCTTAGGCACATATAGGGGTAAGAATAGCAATAATTTGACCATAATATAGTTTTAGGTAGCAAACATTTAAAAATAACTTCATAGTAGTGTAAAAAAACCCCAAATCTGTGCAAGTGAAAAACCCTTTCTGTGGAAACAAAGGGAACAAAGAGAAGGAGTGTAGGAACACTGATGTTTCGAGTAATGACACTGA
>NW_026623434.1:941064-942662 GCF_030028575.1 Malurus melanocephalus
AGTGGAGGGAATATATAACATATTTTAAGTTTTAAAATCTAAGTTTCAAATTAAATGAGTTCAAGTTTACAAGATGCATGTCATCTCTGCCACATTTTCACCATCTGACTRTAARTTATYATGCTCATGTRCACTTAGRAACCCTTCCCACCCTATTTAAAGTYTTGCAGGAAGTAGGTAATGCCAGCATTTTTAATAGTCTTTTCTGACACTTGCTGCTAGAAAATCTTACTTGTAAGAAGAAAAAGAAATATTCCTAAAGAGACTAATTGACTCTTCAATTAAGCAAAACATCTAACATGAGAGTCATTATATGCCTAATAACCATGTCTCAGTTTGGATTTCTCTCCCTATATTGAGGCAGTGTTCCTGGACAAAGTGATGTGAACTGTYACCAACACATGATTAATTTCCCCAAGAAAATGCTCATCTGTGCTTCATTTCTTATTTAATTTTTAACATTATGTCTGCCACTGACTTCTCTTACCAAGATTACTTTTGACTTCAGGCTGCTTGGCAGGAGTAGCTCCTCACAACTGATGTGACTTGAGGAGACAAAATAAATCAAATCATCTTTCCAACATTTACTTTGACCTAGTTGAAAAATAATCCTTGCCAATGTTTTACCTCCCAAGCATGAAAATTGTGTGGGCCTGTGGTGGAAGAAAGATCTCCATGGCTCTGGGCAAGATTTTCTGTTATTCTATGTTTCCTCTCATTTTACTCCAATTTCRCTTATGCTCATGCACTTGTGCTCTTGAAAAAAATATTTTACAGCAACTAAACTTCCTGGTACATCGATCTCATTTAAAAAAATGTTACAATGTCTGTACTTCTGTCTCTTTAAGAATTTGATGGCATAACAGAGGGGGGAAAAAGAGGGAGGAAAAATAATATAAGGGAAAAAGCAATTTCTCATTTTCAAAACTTTTTGTGATGGCAGTGGTGGGTATCTGAACTGGAAGTTTGGAACAAGTTAATTTTCCAACCTAAAATATTGCAGGCTTTCTCCTAGCTTATGCTTAACATTTGAAAGTCAGTGCATGCAAAAATCCCATGGCCCTTTTGGGAATTGAAACAATTTTTTTGTGATGACAGAATTTTTTCCAAGAGATATTTCTGTTTGAATGGGAGTGTTTATTGGCAAAAGAGAGACAGAAACACATCTACACTCAGATCTACAAAATAACACAGAGAAAGTAGAGAATCTCTGTAGAAGGGATTAACTTGAAAAGTGGCAGTGTGTGTTCAGCCCAATCCAGATCAAAGGCTTTTCATCCCAACTGCGTTTCTTATGTCCCAGACCACTGTGCTATCAAAGACAATCTTTGTTTTAGAATCTAAACCTTAAAATCTTCTTGAATTAATAAACTTCTGCTTATCACTGTTTWGTGTCGATTTGCAAATGCACACTATAAATTATTTGGGTATTTTTAAGTAGAAAATTTTGCAAAATTTTTGTTTACAACAAGATTTCAAAGTGGAAATATCCTATGGAAAACATTTATTTTATGTGAGTCTGAGCCCTCTTTTCATCAGTCTGTTTGGGTTTGGTTTGTTTTTTTGTTTTTTTTTTTTTTTTTTTTTTTTTTTTTTTT
>NW_026623434.1:942952-966551 GCF_030028575.1 Malurus melanocephalus
TTTTTTTTTTTTTTTTTGCCTGGAATCATAATCCTGTAGTTACCTTGACAACTACAAGTGATATATAACTATATTGTGTTTGCCTCTCCAGATGCCCTTTCCTAGAGACAAAACAGACAGAATATTGTTTGTTTGTTTGTTTTCAATTTGCTTGGATCACATCTCTAAAAACACGTTAGTCAGAMAGCAGTCCCCATTCCTGTGTTTCCATCCAGCAGGATAAAATAGCGTGTTTGCCTTTGCTTGCAAAAGACAACAATTTGTTGCAGTGTTCCCATACCCAATTAATATTTTCTTAACCTCAGTGCAGTCAAAAGTAGGGAATTTCTGCCTATGTTTGCATTTATTTGTGAGCACCGGGCCCCAGGGTGCTGGYAATGTGTGTGTCCATGGAGATGGGCAGAACATCGTGTCTGCAGCAGCTTTGGGGAGCTGTCTGAAGCTGAGCTGAGAGATCCTTCACCCCTTTTGAGATCTGAGGTGTGCCTCTGTCTCTCTGTGGGCAGAGTGTCCAGGCAGTGGCTTGGGGCAGAGCCCGGGGTCTCAGCCTTGTGCCGTGGCTGCACAGTCTTTAGGGGAGTCTGAGATGCAGATCTTCATATTTTCTTTTTCTATTTAGATGACAAAGAATGCATCGGGTGATGTAAATTGCTGGTGTCAAAGGTAATTTCTCAAGGGTAGTCCAGAAATAGCATTCTTAGCCTGTGTGAAAATTTAGCACCCRTATCCTTAGTCTCTTAAATGTAATTTCACCTTATTTTCTGAAGATCATGTTTCTAAATAAAGCCATTCTTTTGTGCTTTGGAAGTGTTTCCATGGGGTTATTATTCTGAAGCTGGATGCAAAGTGGCCAATCCTTCATTCCAGCTAGAAAAGCGCTACCTGCCAGCCCCAATTTTAGGGATTTTTAAGGCAGCAAAATGAGGACAGAACAGGGGGTTTAATTAATTTCCTTCAGCCTACAGKAAGCAGCATGTGCTGTGGGGAGTTTGGGTCCGGTGCAGCACGTAAAGACAGTTGTGTAAGGGGGGTTGGGGCTGGAAAAAAGCTCTGGTTGTGGGTCCCTGCCTCAGTCTGTTCTCTGCAGCTTGGTGGGAAATGGGCTAAGGTGGTGCTTTCCCTGCTGCCTTCATGGACCCTTTCCACAAGGAATGGACCCTTTCCACAAGGAATGGACCCTTTCCACGAGGAATGGACCCTTTCCACAAGCTGCCATTACAACAACCTTTTAAAACACACCATCTTCTGGCGATAAAAGTGATGTTTTCCCTTCAATTCCTTTTCAGCACCAGGTGAGATGATATGTCACTGCTAATATAAGGAGTRTTCAGTCTCAAGAGGGATGGTATAAATTTATGCTATCAGCACTAAATTATTATTAGATATGAAAATTGATTTTTTTTACTGACCCTTTTTGTTTTTAAAACAATATGATGATTTCCCTTTTTTGTGGGTTAATTTCCGATTTTGCAGATTCATTTCMGACAATATTTTTTAATATAGTCTCTAAGTTAAATAAAAATCAGCATTCTACTCTAATGGATGCTATGAAAAGGAATATGCACAAGTGTGTTCAAAGAGCAACTGAATCAGATAAAATGAGAGAAAATGGGTGARAAAAAGGAAAACAGATAACAGAATGATAGGAGAAAAAGAAATCACATGAATTCCACATTTCATGTTCCATTTTCTTTTTGAATKGTCATATTTTTAAGTTTAATTTTAAATTTAGTCCAGAATAGACAGTTAAAACACTAACATGCATGTTAATAAGACCAACAAGGTAGAGAGATATTAAAGACTGAGAGGAAAGAGAGACTAAGGAGAAAACCAGTGCAAGGAGTAGAAAAGGAAGAAAAGCTATATGAAGACAGAGAAAAAAAAGAACCTGGAAAGAGGTTGCAGCCACATAAATTTGAAGCAGTGTAAGATTATATCCAGAACATATTATGTTCAAGGGCTGACTGTTTTGTGTTTATGCTAAGCAGACTTTTGAGTAGATGAGTCTCTGAGGAAATAATTGGAATCACTCTGTAGTTCAGGATTTCATTGTTGGGAGTAGCATTTATTTCACTAAGATATTAGATAACCCCTCAGACAGTCACATCGCCATTGTGGCACAGTTTTCACCACTGTCCCTGCATACACCTGCACTGTCCCCCAAGGATGAGCTGGGCTGTCACAGGGCACACAAGGCTTGTTTAACCCCCCAGACACTGTGTGTGAGGGTATGGGCTTTATTCTAGCCCTCAGTTTACATATTCCCCCTAATAATCCATCAAGAAAAAATGTGTATTTTCCTTTTCATTCTTAAGAATGTACTTAACTCTCCTTTTCTTCTCTGAAGAGCTTCCAATGTGTTCAGCATCCCTGGCACAATCGTATTTCCATCTCTGTCACTCTCTCCTTCCCTTACTTTCTCCCTCCTTTTCCATCTCTCTTAAAAAAAAATAGAAAATGGAAAATACATCTTTGTAACACATATTTTCATGTTTCATATTAYGTTTGAGATGGTATTTGTGTGCTCATAGGAGCTGCTTTGCATTCTGTGGTTTGCATACTGCAAGCCAGCAGTAAATATCAATTGGAACAACTGTAGTTTTATCGTGCCTTTTCATTTTCAATTTTAGAAACTAATTTTCAATTTTAAAAACAATCCCAGGTTAATGGTGCTTGTACAGTCAGAAAAATTGGACATTTTTGAAAGGGACATTGTGATTTGCTCTTCTGCATATTTCATCCACTGTGCTAAGTTTTTTTAGTTTCTCTTTAGCTGGCTTCTGAGCTGTAGACATAAACCTACTGCTAACCAGAAAAAAAAACAAGCTCCTTCATTGATTTTATGTAGGATTGAAAGAGTACACATGAATGATATGGCTTGCATGATATCTTTTCTCTGGCAACTATTCTGTTAAATTAGTTTCAAATCTGTCAGATCAAAAAACACAAAGTAAGAGTGACATGTTATGTCCACTGGGTGTTTTTGTCCTAGGAAGAGGTATCATGCTACCCTTGGGAAAAGCCTGAAATATAACTTCCATTATTATTCAGCTGAAAAGCAGAAAAAAGTGACTGAATCATTAAGCTAATTTTYTCTGAAGGGGGTGAAATAACTATTGATGTGTTTTTCCTCTCTTCCTGTGCTCCTGCCCTCTTCATCTCACTGTCTCCCTGGCATCTCCATTCCCACTGAACCATCACTTTGTCCTTCTCAAGTCCTGTTGTTTCTAAATATTTCTAGCCCCTCTTTTTTATATCATCTCAGAACTGCAAATTCTGAGTTTGACTGCCAAAGGCAAGGCAGAAATAGGTATCAGTGAGCAGACACAATAATTTAAAGGCAGGACCTTAACCTCTACTTATCCATCTRTTTTCATCACTGCCTCCAACCGGATCTTTGTCAGTGTGACTCTCTTTTGCCTTTGACATGGGAGCTCTTTGGCCATCCCTTGCACAGATAAACATTTTCTCCTTCTCTAGGTTAGCAAGGAAAGCCCCTGAATTACACTACAAGGAAGGACATCCAAAGTCTGCATCCATGACCTGGAGATGCAGAGCTTCCCTCTGCTGTCCAGGGACTGGAGGCTCGTGCTGCTCAATGTGTTTKGTGCAACAGAGGCTGAAAGGGCATTACAAATCACTACTGGGGTTGGGAGCCCTGTTCATTCCTCCCCCTCTCTTTTATGGCAGGTGCATTTGAAGTGCTTCTATCAGCAAATATTGACCCAATTCTCGAACATTATTAAAAACTGGGAAGGTCTTTTAGTGATTTTATGTTCATTCTGAACATGAAYAGTGAGCAGGTGGAAGCCTGTGAAAACACGCTGGAGCTTTAGGAAGACAGAATGAAAAGAAAATCTTTAATGTTACTTTTCCTTTCTTGGCTATTTTATTTCTTTTAAGTTGACCTGTATCCTTCCCTACTAGGGGSCAAGTAACTCCCTAACTCCTTTAAATGTGAACTTTAAAGGAAAATAGATATAATAGTATGGTCAGAAAATAACYTGTCATTTATGCAGCACTAAGGAGAAATGTCAAGCATTCCGTACCTAACAGTTTGTATGATTAYATTCAATAAACATGACTCACAAAGCTACTTGATTGTTGCATCTAGATATTTCTAATCCTTGTGGGGGSAGTATTATAGCCTTCAAAATAATGGGGTTTAGGGCTGTAATTCCATCTCTTYTTGAAAACAATGGTAAACTTACAATTGACTTGAACGCAATCAGGGCTTCTACCTCATCATTTCAAACATTYCAAATATTTCTTTTTAGGTGCACTGCCTTAATTAGAAGCATGCCTCAGATTTATCAGGGAAGTGACAATTTCAGCAATTCATCTGGACAGTTACTCAGAGCTAGTCCAGGAAGGCCAGAATTTTGATCCTAGTTGGCCATAAATTTGTGCTAGGAGGGAAGTCTCATGGCTCTTCAAATCTGAATCACAATAGGTGTGCAGGCAGCTGCTATTCCCACCCATGTATGCATGTACAAACAAAATTTCTCTGTTTCTTCAGCCAATAAGAACTGTAATTCAGCAACATATTTTAAAATGCATGCCTTGTAATATTTTTGTTTCCAATGAATTTACAGTTAATTGCAGGGATTTTTTTTGACGGCTCCCAAACCCTTATTTAGCCTGTATAGCTCTGAACAGTGGTGTGATTTCTGTATATGCCAGAGTTCATAYATGCTAATCAGTCTGAGTGCTCAGAAAATACCTCATCATGCTGCACTAATTTGCAGGGAGAGTAGCCTGTAAAGGTTGGCTGTTAGCTGCTTTCAGCCACCTTTTGTCTACACATGGCCTGACAAACAGCTGGAATCTTGTGAATTCCCAACAGCTCGTGGTTCCAGTCCAGTGAGGCTGAACCAGGCCTTTCTGTATTAAGGATGAAACCAAGCCAAAAATAGTCTCTGTAATTGCTGTTTTCTTTTATTCATGGTAGTTACAGGCAACAAATCAAAGATCTCAGTTGCTTTGTACTGTGCACCACTCCCCCCCATACACACACAGTTGCAGGCATTTTGCAGTCCTTCCTTTAATGAGCTTCTTTTTCTGAAAAGGTCACACTCTTCCAGAATGTTGTTTATTTTTCTCTGCTCGGGAGCAACACCTTGCACACATCTGCAATCATTCCCCTGTTAAGTGTTGTCTGATTGCGCACTTTTGCTCCGTCTTTCAGGAAGTTCCTAATGATCCTCCYAAGCCTCTGTTAAGCTAAATATTTCTGTGTTGTCAGCAACTTTCACCACCTGTCTATTCAGCCTGCTTCACAAAAAATTCCCAGCACCTGGCACCTAGCATTTCTTTAGGTATGAAGCGAATGAACCACCACATTTCTCCCGAGAGTGCTCAGAACTGGCATCAGGCWGAGGCAATAACTCTGCTCCTGGTGAGCAGGAACATCAGTCAGCCTTAGAGTCAGGTGCACAGGGAAAGGTTCTCCTTGGGGTCCAAACAAACCTGACACTGAAAACCTGGGCTGGGTTTTTTTTTTTGTCTGGTTTGTTTTTCTAGTGATGTGTGTACAGAACAGCAAATGCTCAAATAAAATAAATAAGCATGGCTTGGAAATATCCCATGCCCTTGTCTCAAACCAACCCCATCCTATTATAATAGTTGTATGAGCTCTGTGGAACTGAAGAGTGAAGCTTGAAGGTTGAAAAAGCAAGGAGCTGAAGGCACCAAGAAGGTATCACACAAGGATTTGAGCTGCTGTGGAGCATCTTTGGAAAGAGGGTTTTTATTCAGGAGTTCTCCTGTGTATTACCTGGCTCAGTGTGTGGGTGTCAAGTCTACTGAGAGCAGTTAGACACAGAACAGTGGGAATGCTCTGTCGACTGATGAGGAACCTTGTCTGGAAAGTGAAGCTGATTTTAAGTGACTGCATCAAGGAAATATGTAGGGAAAGGTTTGATACATTTGGAGGTTTTTTTTTTTTCCTTTTTCTTGAGGTAAAAGAAGGAGTCAGGGAAACATGAGTTGCCAGCAAGAATGTCAGAAGGCTTTGTAAAGATTTTTRATAATACTGTGACATGTGTCTTTAACCTAGATATACTGAACTGAAAGGAATGCAGGTACTAGCATGAAGATAGAAGACTAGATAAATGTAAGATTTTTGAGTTGCTCTTTCATGGAATAGAGGATTTTTATCTCACAAGGGAGAGTTTCAAGAAACAGATCCAAGCCTAGGGAAGCAATAATAATGGTGGAAGCATTAGCAATAGCTGAGGGATGACTGTGAAGTCAACTGAAACTGGAGAGCTGATGCTGTATTGGACATATTAACTGTATAAACACAGATCCTTCACTTTTTTAGTACAAGAAATAAGCAGTAGCTGGTATTGAATTTCCAAATTCAGTTTCAAGAGTGATATAAATTGCTGRCTACATGGTCATTTCAGTATGCTGGCTCAYTTTGTGAAAGTCTCAGAAAGCAGAACACTGTGAATTAGATACAGGAATGGTTTCTAAAGATGAACAAATGTTGGACTTTTTAATTACAGTCWGCTCAGCCTCTGAATGCATGAGTGTGCTTTGTTCTTTGGACTTTTTTTTTTTAATGTGCTATTTATCATTTCAGTGAAGATCTAAAAGCTTAATTTCACTGTGTGAATATAGAAAGAATTATAAATTGAGACTTATTTTTGCTAGATATTAATCTTTTTGTATGTAAGCCAAAAGTAAAAACTCATAAAGAATAATATTTTGTTTCTTCTGCAGCATGTCAATAACGGCTTGTCTTTGGGAATTTCAGCCTTTCCAAATTCAATTTTAGCACTTACRTGTTTACCTGTTTTAATTAAGAACTGGCAAGAATAAAAGAAGAAAATCTATTTTATGAGCTGATATGATCTTAATTGAGAATGCCTGACTCTCACATTGTCATTGATCACTTATTTTTATGAATTATATCAAGGCACACATGAGGAATATGTAATGCTCGCCCATGGYAATGCCTAGCAGAAAGAGCTGAGAAAGCCCAGGTGTTTTAACAAGGTGGTTTGAAAAAGCTCCAGAAATTCTGGAAATCTTGGAAGAGACAGGGGACAGTTTTCCAAACACCTGGACTCCTTGATCCACCTGTAGGATCATCTTTCCTGCCTAAGATATTGCAGCATATTAATCATCTTTGCCATGCTTGAACAATGCCCACTTATTTGTGGTGGAGCTCCAGAACAAAGGTGCAATGATTTTAGCAGATCCCRCAGAAACATTGCCTCATAAGAATTATTCTTTCCTACCTTGTTTCCTTCACATTTGCTGAAAGACTTTGAAGGGYAGGGGTCTGGAGGAGGTGGGAAATAAGAGATATCATGCTTTAGAACTTCTATGTCCTTATGTATTCTCCCTCCAGTGACAAAGGGAAAAATATGAATGCTAACTTAAATAATGGTTTGGTTTTTAACTCAAATGTAGTTTCTGAGTAGAGCCTTTCAAACTGTGCAGTTGTAATAGATCAGTCAGAAGCTGGGAGATGTTAAAATATATAATGACAGAAGAGGGAGTTTAGCTGTGTTTTTGCTGTGCAGGAGGRAAAACATGGGCACCAGCAAAAAATGTGAAAAAATGCAGTTGCATCAGTGAAATAGTTTAATAACAAATACATTGTTTGAAATGTTCATTTCAACTTACATGCATACTATCAGCAAACCAATAAATCTCAAAGATTTTTAAGCAAAAAACCTCCCAATCATGCAGTATACAGAAAAAGTTGAATCCAGTGAGATGAGAGATAAGATGGTCAGCAGACCTTTCCACAGATCTTTATGGGAAGACAAAAAGAGGCCCCAAGACTACATCTGATGCAACTTAGGAAGAATACATCRCATGCATTATGAAGTGGTTATTTGTTACTGCTATTAAAAAAAATTGCCTGCTGTTGCCAGCAATTTGAAGTTCAGCTTTTTGAAGTGCCTAAGTTATATTTTTGAATCATGTTGTTCTTTCATCTCCAAGATCAAAGAGCCTTGAACCTATTTAGGAATGTTTAGACTGTAATAGGCTCAGTTAAGGTGCCTGTTGTATAGTACCTACCCATGTCATGACTTTGGGATACATATTYACATGACTTTCTGAGGTTGAGAAATATCATCTGCTCCCAAGGGTTTCTAAAGAACAGTGTGTAAGCTAAATGACTGAGAGGGTACTTCTGACTGGTGGCATCCACACCCCATATCAGGGCAAGACAAAGGCACATTATCAATGCCAGCTGTCACCTTTTTTTTTCCATGGAGGAAAATCTGGAAGGCTGCTCRCTTCTGGATAACTAGGGCATGCTACAATGTGCTCCCCCAAATTTCTTGGATTGGAAGTGGTCACCAAGTCAAACACATTAGGGACATGGGTGCTTTTTCAAGTATTCCACAGGAAACAGGTTTGGATAGAATATGATGAATGTACTATGAAATATTACTGAGATTCTTGACTTTCAGATCAAGGTGATCAAGGGGTAAAATCAGCATTATGAGACCTGGAGATTTCAAGAACTAGCAATGTGGGTTCAGAGGGAGATAAATATCCTAGGGGTTTGTATGAGGTGTCTCATCCACCCTGCTGAATCAAAATCTCAGTTTAGTCTGGTGCAAAGACCTCATCTGGTGGGAACAAGTTCTTCCAGATATGGTTCTTATGTATTTTTGTTCCAAAGATGTCTGGAGACAGTGAGCATCTATCTCTTTCCCCATTCACACAGCAACAGCTCCTTTAGTGAGGAAGGAACTCGATCATGCTTCATGCAGTTTTACTCCATGAAAGAAGCAAAGCCTTTCATTACTCAGCACGATACCCCCTTTATGAGAAACAATCCTTTGGCACAGCTAATGTTGGGCACCTATGGTCAGTCTGTCTAACCTCATCTATGCTATTGCTTAAACTCTGTGACTGGGAAAGCCTTTGTGGGCTGTGTTGAGCAACTTGTGGTCTTCTCTCTTGCTGAAGTGTCTCCAGGGCACAGCTTGGACAGTTGGTGTGTCTGAACCGCTGGTGCCTGGGAGCTGATGGGAAATGCTGTGGGAAGTGCTGGGGCTGCAACTGATTGTAGGACAAAACTCAACTGATTGTAGGACAAAACTCACCTGGGGACCTGGATAGCCCTTTGGCAGGCCATGAAGAAATGAGGAAACCAACAATTGCTGCTGCTGGTGAGGATGATTTTGGGAGCTTGAACTCGGGCTCTTGTGGTCCTTCTCTGTGTTTCCTGGCACCGCAGAATTCACCAGCCCCAGCCATTTGAGAACTGKTTGAGTCCTTCAAACACCTTCACTAGTAACAGGAGAGAAGGTGATTTTCTGCATCTCAGACAGCTCTTTTAAGGAGGGCAGTCTAAGTGGCTAGCTGGAGCTAGACAGATGACATCCAGGTAATTCTAGTTAACGTATCACCTCCCTTCTTTCTGCACCTTTGCTGCCATGCATAATTCAGTCCTTTACAGGAAAGACAAGTGTTTGTTTGTTTGTTTGTTTGTTTATTTGTTGGGATTAGTGAAAGGACAGATTAAAGGCTCCCAGGAAGATATGTATGTATATCAGTCTTCCACAAAACCTTTCGTGTCTTATTGTAAAAAAATGTAAAAAAAAATTATATACTCTTTTTTTTTTTTTTTCATATGAGATAAGGGGGAGTAGTTGAACAAACAACACACCTACCACTTCCAGACAAACTCAAGAGAGATGTGTGCCAGGGTAACTGGCCTCAGTCCAGCAAAGCCATTAGATGTGGTCAACTCTTAACAACAAGAAATCTTCTTAGCTCCTGCTCCTTRTGCTTTAAGGCATTGATCTTGACTCTTCATCCATTTAGCCTATTGGGCTGGAATGTTTGAGGACCCACAAGGGAAAGGCCACAACCTGGTTCAAGGTTATGTTTACCAGCCACTCTCTGCCATCTCGCAAAACCAGCCGGGCAGATTTTTATTTATTTTTGGATCCCTGAACACAAAGGGTTTTCCTTTTCTACAGTTTCTGTGTGTTGCATGCCAGACCTCATCCAGCCCCTTATCCTTCAGCCTGGTGATATCTGTRTGGAGTAAATGTGTCAGCCAGGATTTGAGCTCAACCTAAACACAGCCAGAGCACAACCATTATTGATCACAGGCACAGAAGGGCAGGCTTAACCTTTGTAATACCTTTGTTTGTTCTTTCTCTAATTTTGGTTTTACTTTGGGAGCTCAGGAAACTTGGATCATTGAMTGAAGCAGTAAAGGGCATGAAATAATATTTGCTATTTCTGGACTAAATGGTATAGATAAGGACCCATCAGCATTTTTCAATAGCCTAGCCAATTATAAATCCTTTTTACAGGAATACATCATTGTATTCAGGGATTTTTGTTCCTGAATGTCCTGGAATTGCACAGTGCATTTTTATATATTTCTCTGTGTTTCTGGTGAACAGTTCTAACTCCCTGTGAGTCTTCTGAATTGAGCCAGTGGTGAAAATTTTCTTTTATCTGTGATGTTGGTTGGTGCAAATATGCCAGGGTACGTGATCTGTGAGTTAAAACCTGCACCGAGGCTCTAAAATTTTATTTAATAGTTGTACCTCCAGGCCAAGCATGAGCAACTGATATTTTTCCCCATTTCAGTTCCCCACCTGAGTCTTTTTTAAGCTAGAGACAAATCTTTAGGTGCCCAAACTGCCTTCTAGTTGCGTCAAAGAGTAGCTAATTATCAATAAGATACTTTCCTATGTAAGATTTCACAGAAGTGTGGGTAAACTGAAGGGAAAATACAAGCATTTTAGGAGTTACTTGTGTGGCTGATCTGTTAATCTGCCTGTAATCTATGAATATGCCTTGTCATASTTTATGTACACATGTTGGTGTGCTTGGTTTGTGTAGTGGGATTTTCCTTGCTGCCTCAGGAAGAAGGCCTGACCTCTGTGAAACGCTGCTGCTGTGATGCCCCCCCTGTGATGCTGTGATGTGAGATCCAGACCTCACACAGAAGGACTCTTCCAGCACCTGTACTCAGTATCAACATCCATACATGTTAGATACACCTGTCATTTCTGTAACTTCCAAAAACRTAGTTTCCAGGCTAGCACAGCACTGTAAGTTGTCTGATGCCAAGAGCAAAGGCCAGGTGTCCATTCCCTGAAATGTTTTGTCTGTTGTGCAGATTTGCCCRGTGCTGTGTCTGCACTTGCTGGCGAGATGCCTGTGAGCAGCATCAGTGTAATGCSAACACACCTTCCCTTTCTCACTCCCTATTTGATGCAGATGCTCCAAACTCAAAGCACTGTCATCTGCTCCTTCCACCCTTGGCAGATATGTTCCTTCCCGTGTAAAGGTCACAGGCTGCCACCACCATAAATGCTATGAATAGTTCARCTGAAGCCGTCTTCAAGCCAGACAGAAAAATAAATCGCTCACAGTGGAAAGAACTCTTCAACATGATCCAGATTGCCTTAGTAAAATCCCTCGGGACTGTTTGTGCAGTGAGATACTCTTCACTGTGAATAGGAGTGACAATATCTGGCCCAGAGTTAGTTCCCCAAAAATGTAAATATAGAAACTGCCACAGAAACACGTGCAGGGGCACAGAAGTCCTTTTTTTTTCCACCCATGATCCTTGCCAGCGAGGTCTCTTTCTCAGAGAGTCACTGCAGCAGTTCAAAGCTTCGCTGGCATTGCAGGTTGACAGGGGGAAACATTGCTGATCCAGCTCAGAGAAGCCACAATTTGCTTCCATAGAATTACACTTAGTAAAGCTTTTGGGATTTCACGTAGGCATATCTGAATCACATGTACCTCAAGTGCTCTCAGTCATGAGAGGAAGAGGCGTCAGATGAGGATGAGAAGCTGTTCAGACAGAAAGAGTAACCTTTGGTGAAGTGCTCAGGCCTCAGACAGAGGAGCTGGCTGCAGCTTGTGCAGTAATCTGGAAGTACTGACTGACAGTTTTATTGTCTATCAGAGAGATTTGCAAAACACCGAAACCCCAAGCACACACGTCTGCATTACTCCATAGATGCTGTGCCCCTGGTCCCTGGTGTGCCAGGAGGATTCAGGTTTTTGTGCAAGGGGCATTTTTTTGGCAAGTCATTTCCCTGCTGGCACTTCTCTCAATGCCCAGTAAACACTGTAAGGTGGCCTGGGGGAAATAAGGCTGAGATTTCCTCTGTGTGGAGAATTGGATACCCTTGGCATAATGCTTGAGACCACTGAGTCAGCCTTGACCAGGAGCTCTCACCCCCACGGCGTGAATTAGCCACGGTAATCTTTGCCAGTGGAGCTGTGAGTAACAGAACTGCTCAGGTGTGGGCACAGAGTGCTGCTTTTAGCAGCATTAAATGTGTTTCTCTAAGAGTTTCATTGTGTTGCACACATTTGCCARGACTTGTTTGACCTTTCATTTGTGCACTGCATGGAGGCTCCATCCTTGGCAACAAAATTTACTTCTTTCTTTAGAAACACAGAAATACCTCTGGTGTTGGGAGAGTTTTTTTTCTGTTGTTGTTAACCTCACATAACTCTTCGGTTCTTTTCAGCTTTTTTTTTTTTTTTTTTTTTTTTTTTTTTTTTTTTTTTTTTGCTTTTCAATGCCAGTTACAGATCCCAGATGTCAAATAGCAGCAGCAGCTGGCTGCATGACAGATCCCTTAGGCTGCAGCTGGGTGAACACTCCTGGACTTATTCTAGCTGTGTCATATAGATGGTATGCAGATGATTTCTCTGAGCTGTCATGCTTTTCAAATGCCTCTAGCTTCTTTTTTTCCCTTCTTTTATTCTGCTATTACACAGAGCCTGGAAATTCAGCCTTGGAGAAATTTTGCATGTATTGTGTACAAGGCCTGTGGATCCAAAGGATGGACTGTGCATTATTCCTTTTACATAACTAAATGATTCAATTAAAAATRCACAATATTCCCAATATACTATTAGATGAGGGTTGACTCTGCCCTTCAATACTCTGCATCTGTGACAATAGCAGTCTTGAAAGGGGAAACATTAATTCAGGAGGTCTGGTTTCTCTTTAAAATTATGTACTCAATGTCCAAATTGGTTGAATGGTATTTTTGGTACATTTCATTGAGTTGATGTGAGTAGCTTGATTGAATGTGAGTGACAGAATGGAGTTTCAGATGAAACAAGCAGAAATAAGAGTAAATTTTCAACAGAAGCATGAATACACGATATACGGTATTATCTACAAAGAAGAGTTACCTCACTGGATTTGTTTTCAAGATCACTTGTGCTGGTGAATTTTCTTTAGAAGTTGTGCTGTACATTGCATTTAACTAAATTCCTTTTGTAATGTGTTGTAACTGCCTGACATTAATGCCATCCTAACAAATGTGTGGTTTTGCTTTTAACTACATAAACTGTACTACGTAAACTACATAAACATACATAAACTTTATGTTTTATAAAAGTAGTATAGTTTGAAAGTGAAGTACAACTTAGGTATTCTGATGAAACTGTAGTATCCTTACTCTGAGTCAATAATACCTACACAGCTGAATTATTTAATCTCAGATTATTRGGACATATGCTTAAAACTTCAAAGTAATATTTCATAATACCATTTTCTGATAATTTCCTTCTCCAGTACAAAAATATTAATCAACTCAAAACAGTTTGTTCTAGAAACAGTAATGCTCATTGACTAAGCCCCCATTTTTCCCCCTTTGGTCAAAATGAAGAAAATAGATTTCACCTAGTGGGACAAATATACTTTCTCTAAATGGTCTAATCACTTCTGTCTTCTATTTTGTCKCACATTTGTTTTCTCTGAATATTACCTGCAGCTAAAATGAAGGTGGTTGTTGTAGATAYATGAGAACTCTTCCCACTGCACCTTTCAGAAATTATTGATTTTGCTCACAGACACAGTGCAGAACCCAGCTCAGACCTCTGGAAAAATGCAGAAGGGCCATGCAAAAGTAACTGTAAGGTGATAGAATTTGCAGCACCACTAAAGGCAATTCCATTGTCATTTATTTTAAATCTAAAGACAGTATATGTGTTTCTCCTTTATAGTCACTGAATTATGTCTTGTGCATTATTTTTGAGTGGGGKATCACACAGCCTACACCTGGGTGGCTTCCCATAGCTATCTCTGCRTAACTTTTGTTCATCTTGCTGCTTCCTGATCATGACTTTCAGCTTCCTAGAGAYCCCTCCTCTTTTCAGCTCTCCAAATGGCATCACAAACTGGATGTCAATGTATGCCATTTGCACTGAAGTTATTAATGCTTTTCTCCCTAGCTCAAAGACACTTTTATTCTTCCTCACTTAAGAAAATGGTATGTTGATCAATGTTGATGCTTCCTTTTGATGAAACTATGCACAGTAGAACTGTCATGGGACTCCCTAAAAGAAGATTAGTCTGAGTGCATTCTTGATTTCTGTCCTTGCTAGTCCAGAATAGAACCCTTCTATTTTTCTCTTGTCTCTTTTTCCACAGTAGCATTCCTTCTCCAGTTACAATTCTGGAGCAGACACTCAGTGCAATTGTTCAGCTCCTTTAATCATTTGTTTTTGTCAGTAAAGTTCCTGCTGGTCCTTTGTTGTGCTTCCAGTTGGTCAGATTGCTCATTCTCAGTCTCACAGACTGACTGATGTGATAGAATGGCAAAATATCCTGACTGCTCTGAAACAGACTATTGGAAACCTGCAGAAACATTACCTGCTAAATGTTTTTCCATGTTCTAAGTCTTTCAGCAGGAGGTTTTATTGCAGAAACTCTTTCAAATTACCTCTTTCTTTCCATCTTATTTTTTTTTTTTTTTATTTTTGTATCAGTTTGTTTCTGATTTGGTTACATTCAGTTATATCTAAAAATGTATGAGTATTCTAGAAGCTTCATGCACCACCTAATGGAGCAAGAAGTATTCTGCTTAGAAACGGGATTATGCTTTGAACTTTTTCTTTTTTTTTTTTTTTTTTTTTTTTTTTTCCCTGTTTAAGATATCAATCATTTCATTTCCAAGTCTTCTGCTTTTTCTTGCTTTAAGCTTGCCCAAATTGCTGACCATCATCATCATCATCTTTATTTCCCCAGATTACTGGTCATATTTGCCTCTATTTTCAGCTTTTGCAATGTAAATTCTTCTGATAATTCCCTTCAGTTACCTGTTTTTCCATCTGCCTCCTTGATCTCCTCCTCCTATAAGCCCTAGTTTCTCACATCTGTGTTACCTAGCCTTATTCTGGGTCAATAAGCACAACTTCTCCTGTGACTTCAACGGTCCTGATCATTATCCTTCCTTTTTTCATTTTGTCTCTCTAAAGCCTCCCACTGATGTAAATGTATCTTTGACTTCAGCGCAAAGAATATCAAGCTCCACATGCATCRCTGCAGGATTGCTGAAATAGTTTGAGATTTGCTTTGTAAATACTTCTGATCAAGCAGGCTATTTCTCTCCTGAGCTTACTCATGGATACTCACTACAAAGAGGGTAGACCACCTGATGTCAGTGAAAATGTATAAAAGAATGAAAATTTATAATGTAGAGCTTTTCAGTTAGGGCTTTTGTTTGGTTTGTTTGGGTTTTTTTTKGATTTTTTTTTCCCCCACAATAAAGCTTCATTTCAACAACATGAATTGTTGGTGAGAGCTTGAATTTTATGTCCTGGAAGAAATTCCAGTATGCCAGAGATGCAGGATTTGCAGTTCAGATATTATACATTAAATATTGTAGCATATTCAATCATTCTTTTGAAATAATCCACCACAGATAGAAATGGAAGGAGATCCCACCTTGGAAACACCTAAGGCAGAGTGTGATATTGCAGCCTTCATGTTTTCATGGGAGGGAAGATGTTTTGCATGAAATATCTGAAAAAGATGGATTCTTCTGGCCAGTGAACCTACATTTCTTTATTGGTCCCACTATTGCACAAAAGAAAATTATATGGAATTCCCTGTCTGAAGAAGAAAAGTAAGGTGAGATGGGAAAAAAAAAAAAAAGCCAACCAAGAGAAACATGTCAATAAGAGATGGCATTGASCTGATCAATGGACACTTCTGTCAGTGAGGAAAAAGCTACTTTTCTCTTCAAATCTTCTTGAACTTGGAGCCCTAGAGAAAAACATACATTAAAAAAAAATGTGTTTCTTCTTGCCAAGTGATAACTGTATTAAAATGCTTGAATTGGAAGTTATTGCAGTGCCACAGTGTGACATGTCTCAGTTTCAATAAAACAGGTTGAACCTGGGTTTGTGCCTTAGATAATACATGGCATCTCTGCAGTCTGTTGTAGAATAAAATCCTTGTGTGTGAAAAGTTCTCTTTTCATGGCCTATGCATGTATTATATGTAGTAGATAATGAGGAAATACTGTTTCAACCACAAAAGTACAAGTATGTGCCTCTCATGAGGGTGTCTCCTGACTGATGAGGGGAAAAGAAAAATTTTAAAAAGGTATTGAAATGTTCCTGTTTATGACAGAACTAGACATTCATGTGGCACATACCATATCATTTATTTAATGGATATTTTGAGTGCCTGGTGGGGTTTGGGACTCTTGTGAGTAATAGTACCTGGGCAGCAAATAATTCTCCATTAGTCTAAAGCCACGAAACAAGGAAAAGCCTGGAGTTARTCTGAACAGAAGATAGAGAAATGAATGTACTCTGAGCTGCATTCTCTGACAAATTCTTAACGTTGTAGAAGAATGCTAATTTAATCTGTTCAGTAATGTTGGGGAGCTTTCTAATGCAATTCAATATCACTTATATTAACATTTTATCCATTTGCATTCTTTTAATGCATAACTATGTCTTTTCAGGTTGTTTGGTCAGAGAAGTGACACAACCAGAGAGAGAATAAGAATAACTGCAAGATGTACTGTGCACAGTAAATGATGATGTCAGATAGCCAGTTTTTAAAATATGATAAACAGGAAAACCTCTAAGCAAACTGGATTTTCTATTTAAAACTCTGAATTAATTCTGCATAAAGCTACTAAAGTTGTATAGTAGTTGTTTTCTTTTTCCTGTATTTTCCTTTTATTTTTTTTATTAAAAGATTAATCTTGTTACCAATTCGSTATTTAATCATTTTCATGGAGATCAAAGTCCCTTGGAATATGAAGCAYTCCTTAGCATGTATTTTGTAATTAGCTCTAAAAATTAACATRATGAACTAAGTAGCTGATTTCTGAATGTGATGTGTGTCTGTGTACATGAAYTACAGACATATGCCCCATGCTTGTGGTAGGGGATTCTCAGCGAATCAGTTCTTGTTCTGGAGCTTTTGAGTCTTCCAGTTAGTTCTAGTTGGTCATCTGGACCAATTTACCACGGTTAAGGGGTTTCCAAGTGCTGCAAATTAAAATGATATATTTTTTCACACTTCTGATGCATGTGCTGTCCATGTCATTTGTCGTAGAACTACTGGGGCAAAACACAAGGAAAGTCAGACCAACTATGTCTTCTCAAAGATGTAATTTGGAATACTCTGACTAAATTCCTAGCCAAGCACAGTGCAATCTAAGGAGAGTAGTGTTTCTTGGTTTGGGATTGTTGTCTCCAAATTCATGTGTCTGGGTACGTGTTCAAAAAAATGTTCATAGTGTGGCATTCATCACTCACAGGCCATAGCGTGGCAATGGTTGTCTCACAGACAAATTAGAGTCATTATTTTGTTTCCTGCTATGGACAAGTCAGTGGAAAAAGCTTGTARCATCTGAGGTGGCCCAGTCCCAGGATGACACAATTGTTGACCAAGCTGCATTGACTATTTCTCCGTCTTGTGCTGGGGTTGGAATAAAATACATGAAAGGAAGAGTTTTCATTATAGGAAATGGTGGTGGTGGTTTCCACTGACTAAGAATATTACCCTAAACGTTTCTTTAGAACCGGTATTTGTTTAAAATTAGAAGTTTCTGAAGAATTTGGGGATTTTCTAGAAGGGGAAGTGGGAGAAGTTGTCCTTTCATTGAAAGCCCAGCTGAATGTGAAGTCACTTTAGCCATGAAACCTGCTATCTGCAAAGGGTGATGTACCCAGTGAGAAGTCATSAGAGGATCAAGACAGCTCTGCTAGGTACCAAAGTAGGGCAACAAGAAATAGGCAGAGAGGAGTGAAGAGTCCACAGGTAAACTCATTTCATCGTGGATTTGCTACTGAGACATCCTGGAACTGGGGCTATGCTCTGCCCTGCCTGA
This sequence comes from Malurus melanocephalus, assembly GCF_030028575.1. Taxonomy (NCBI): domain Eukaryota; kingdom Metazoa; phylum Chordata; class Aves; order Passeriformes; family Maluridae; genus Malurus; species Malurus melanocephalus. The sequence continues at coordinate 961,075 of NW_026623434.1, forward strand.
ATAGCACAACCAAGGCCTTATTTCTCTCATTTAGAAGATGGGTGTTCTTCATTAAGGCATGTTTGCTCTTCTTAATAAGCTGTGTGAATCCATTAAGTAGGGAGGCTTGACTTGAATTGATTTGCTTTGTTTAAACATGCTCTGGCTTTTGCTCATGTATATAGCTCATAAAAAGAAACCTGTTTGAGTTTAGCCYAGTATTCCATGGTGATTACTTAGATGTGCTGTCATAGCCAAGAGCTTAGAGTCTAGGATTTTGCTGGCAACAGTGCAGCTGMAGTAATTACAGTGATATGGAAAACTGAACCACAATTTGAAAACCAAAAGGACTATTGCAACTCTTACAGTTCAGAGATTGCTGAGTAATGTCCATTCAATATATGTTAGTAAAATTCATGATGCTTTATTGTTTCTAGTAATTAATGCGGATCAAATTTGTTTCAGAAGCTCTAGTTTAAGCATGCAGATAGGTTTATTTGGCTGTTTTGTTTAACCAACCACTTGAGAGTCAAGWARAAGTTTTAGTGAAATTAATTTTTGTTAGTTAATATTTACAAAAGCCTTTGAAGGTATTTATTGCCATGTATTTGTTAGATTTTTGTCTCATAAGCAACTTCTCCTGTGAAAAGTATTTCAACAAGTTTTTGGACATGTCAGCACTATTTTTTTTGTTGATCAGAGCCTGAAAAGGCTTGGATTTTCAATAGCTCTTGCTGGGACAAGACACTGAATCCTTCTGAATGCTCTGTGCCATGGTTTCTGATCCTTCAAAGTGACTAAAGCTGTCACACTTAATAATAATAATAATGAAAACCAATGTGAATTTTGAATGCACCTGTGGCCTTGATTCAGTCAGTGAGGATCAGAAASAGTTTTTGAGATGACTTTGACCAGAACACAGTGAGTTGTGTTTAGCACCTTCTACGCGGCTAAATTCAGATTTCTTATTGGGATTTCTTTACTAAAAAGCGGTTAACTTTTTTAATTAAAATCTCTTTAGTTGAATTATTCACCCAATTTTGAATAGTTTTTCTTATTCCTTTGGTGATAACTATAGGTTGAATATACATTTTCCAGCCTTTCACTGGAAAATCTGCCTGTGAATGTATCAAACTGGATTCAATTTCTCCTATTTATACTCCATTCCTACTATAAATGCTTTAACACTTGGTTTGCACAATGTTGACTTTGAGAGAATGATGGCTCTGCAGGAGAATTGGATATAATTTGAAATCTGGATCCTTTGGTTCTGAGGACTGATCCACTTTGATTGTAGTGTATGAACAAAAGAAAACTGATGTGCTGTGGGGARGTGGTCTGTAGCTCATGAAAGAAGCAGCTGAAAAGCAAAATGAGTGCATCTTTTCAGAAAAAAAAACATTGGTGATATAGCTGGTATGCTTTCCCTCAGCACACAATTGCATGTTTGATGTAATCAAAGATTAAATAAAAATTACATTGCTGAATAATTTCTTGAAATTAGTTTCAACAGAGACAGATCTATGAAGGTGCACACTGTTTTGAGCAATGTGAGCTGTAAACACAAACTTTGTCTTCTGTTTAACAGCAGGTTTGCCATCCTGTCTAACCAGGTTGCTGGGTGATGTTGAGGAGCTGATTTTCTGCTTTTGAGAGCATGTTTGAAAGCTGTGGGTATGATTTTTATGTATTTGGGCAATCAATCAATTTTATTTCTTGGCTGCTTTCCCAGCTCCTGGTTGCTTCTAATACTTAATTTTGTGACGAACAAGCAAATAAATTTCTAATTGTATATAAAGAGAACTATTCTGATTGTCATGTTTTGAATTCTTAACAACAGCTTAAGGTATTAGAGCTGTATCCTATCAGCATATCATGGCAAGTCTTGTGAATTAATTTCAGTAATGAGCATGAGGCAAATGCCACTGAAACCCTGCAGTACAGCTCTGTCATATCTTTWGTAGTTTTTTCCATGTGTTTTTCATCTAGTGAGGGTTTGTTTTCTTAGAAGATGAGTTTCTTGCACTGTTTCATGACAGCATRATGTTTCCAAAATATGTTGAGTTTGAATTGCACTGCAGCCTCCATCAGCCTTTCACAATTTGGGTGAAAGGAGGACGAAGGAGAACTGCTGACGTGTTTGGTACCCCTGACACAAAAGCAAGGGGTTCTTGGCAGCAGAAGCACCCGGGGGGCCCAGGGGCTCCATGGGACACAGCCCCAGTGGGCAGCASAGAGAAGGGCAAAGCCACGAGTGCTGAGCCCCAGCCACCATCCCTGGTGCAGGTGTGGGACTGCCATGGGGTAAAAACATTCCAGAAGGATTGTCTGTAACCTCAGGAGGCCAGGTGTGCAGGAGGGATCATCCAGGCATCCCAAACTGAAATTTGCAGCAGCTCTCTGTAACACCTGTCCACAGCAGTTACTGCTCCTTCRTTTGCCATCTGAATGTCTGTCACCTCCTCTCCTTCTCAGTTGCTTCATAGCTTTATTCATATCTCCTTTGTTCTTGTTCCCATGGTTAGGTCTATTACTGGGAAAAGCTCAATTAAAATCTGGCCAGCTGCTTCTCAGCTGCATGAACAGTGTTGGTGCAAAATGCTGGCTAGAAAATGTTCCCGGCTGATGTTTCATTGGAAGTGATTGGTTTCTGGAGGCAGAGAGAGGTGGCTTCAATTGGCAGAATTACAGTTTGGCCTGGAAACGAAAGAATGAAATCCCACCCCCCAAATTACCTACCTGTTAAATTACTTCCTTTGCATTAGAATAATTTCACTGTTAACTTTAATAAATTGGGATAGCCCATAGGCCRCACAAAAGTAGGCAAGTCAAGAATTTGCCTTAATTCACTTTCCATGTGCTCCTGGTTAATTGTATGTATCAATTTCTTTTTTCCTTGGGAAAAAAGGAAAACAACCTTAAACAAGCATTGGRTCAAAACAAGAAGACTGTAGATTAAGGAGATCAAGAATGTTTACTCTGTGAAGTGCTGTTCAAGATCAAAGGAAGGAGCAGCACATTAAGTCCCTTAACTGGGATATACTTTTTAATGAAGCTCCAAAAATCAGACTTGCTGAAAAAAAAAAAGTGTGTACATACATGTATGCATGCACACACCTAAGGTATTGGAAAAACTAGGGAAAGTATAAGGGTGGATCAAGGAAATGACTGAAGAGCTGGAGAAAGTGCCTTAAARGGAAATTAGGTGTTATCCAAGTATTTGCCAAGTGTATTTGCTTATGCACAACTCTACATCAAATTCCAGACCAGAGCCAGCTTGCATCCTGCCAGTTTACACCCCAGGCAAAAAATCTGTGTTGAGTTTCTGCCTGACCGTGTAGATTTTTCTTGGAATAGCACAGTCTGCTGTCATAAATTTTAAGAGTGAAAATGCAAAAGGTACTAAAACCAAAGCGCTGTTAGCAGCAGTGGGGAAAATAAAAGGCACAACAAAAGCAACTAAAAATATGTTAGGGAGACCTGAAAAATGGCTGGTTGTAATACAACATTTTGGATGGTTATAGCAGTGATTGTACAATGTTTGGTCTCCTGTGAAGATTAGAATTAGATTGAAAATTTGAACAGGGAGTGTATCATCAGATATTTGTCCCTGCCAGTTAAAGGCAGATAAGGTCAAATGACACATCAGGTTTAATAATAAGGGTGATGAAACAAAAATAAAGAAATAAAATAAAAATTTTCAGAAGAGATGAATTTTTCATCCTGTCTAGTCTTAGATAAAAATAGCTTTCCTTTCTCAAAGAGGGGTTTCTAGTTCTGAAATATAAATTAATGAGCTCATCGAGTCTTTGAGAAAACTGTTATGAGGTRAATAAGAAAATAGTTACACGGGTCAATGGGTTCTTAGCAGAAGAACAAAAGCTGGAAGAGATAAGCAGGTATATCAGTTTCATTTTTCAGCATCATGGTAGAAGTAGAATGCACAAAGAATGCAGTCTCTCATGGATTATTATTATACCTGGACACAGACTTGCAGTAAACAGGAACATCACAAAACATCTCTAGCTACCACTCTTGGAGATACCTATGTTAAATATAACACTCATTTACTCATTTACTTCCCTTCCTCTCATGTTCTATATAACTGCTAAAAATTATCGTCTGAGAAAGTGGAAATATAAACATTTTTGTGTTCTTGTCATACTTGTTTATTCTAATCATCTAGGCAGATAGTCGTATTCCTGAGTCCTACTGACTTTCTACTCATTAATAAGCCAATTAAATTATGCTTTTGTTCAACTGTTAGAGGGACCAAAAGCTTTTTTTTTTTGTTTTTATCATTAAACTTCTGATGATAAACATGTTAAATACTCAGGCCATTGCATACAAGACATGCAGTTAATGTATAATTAAATCTAATTTTAAAACAATTTCTGCTTGCTTCCTGTATGCATTTCATTAAATATTTTTCCAACGTAAGAGAATTTCATTAAGGGAAAAATAGAATCCAAAGATCACACGCAACCTACTTGCTGTTCATCTGCTTAAACCTGTCATGCATTTTCAAATCCATTAGCACTGACCTGGAGTAAGAATACATTCAGGAGTGACAGCACTGGTGTATAGTGAATCCTGGGAGATGTCAGGGTTGGATTCATAAGCTTTGAGGGAGTAGAGTTAGAGCAAGCTTGTCTGTGCTGACCCCTGTCCAGGTCTGATGGAATGAAGATGACCCCTTTAATGTTCCCCTGATTACTCTGAGGTCCCCCGGGTGTGGCCCATGATGGAAAAGAAATGCAAAGAGAGGTGTATTTTTAAATAATAGGACAGAGACTTGGGCCAAAAGAGGGGCATCTGACCCCACAGGTAGCTGGAGGAAGAAGGAGATAAATTAGCAAGTTTTTGGTTTGGATCAGTCATGAGCAGATGGATTTCAATTACTCACCACAGCTTGCACAGAGCACAAGGGCAAGAACTATCTGAACACTGGGAAAAAACAATTCTGTCAGTGGCAGGTGCAAAATATGAAAGAATAATGAAAAGAAGCTTTGAATCACTGAGTCCGTCTCCCATTATAAGTAATATAATGGTAAAGAGGGATATGATGTGACACTAGGAAAAAAGTCATAAATCGAAAGAGATTATGATGTATTTATGGAAATTGTGATAGGATGTACATGCATGTAGGAAAATGTACAATAATGACAAAGGAAGTACAGAAATTAATGTAAGTTTGTGTTAGTATAGTTTATATAGTTTAATAGAGTTTATCAAACAGGAGTGAGGGAATAATAAAAARTATTAAATAAGTTTGCCATCAGGAAAGTAAGGTTAATTCTCATGGTGATGTGGTCCCAGAATTGGAGTCTGCTTGGCAGGACCTCTGCCAGGCCAGAGCAGCTGCCGGGCTGCTGGTTGTGGTCGGGGCAGTGTGTCTGGAGCACTTTGATTCCTCTGATCAGAATGCAAGGCACAGCCCTCCAAGAGCCAACTACTGTTGATAGAACTGGAAATTAGTTTTAAAATATATTATTACC
>NW_026623434.1:966556-998853 GCF_030028575.1 Malurus melanocephalus
CCACAAACAAACAACTGCCACCCAAAACCACCCAACTAAAACCCAAAACAACAACAACAAAACCAAAAACACCACCAAAGAAAGAAACCTCTATTGCCACAAATCCAGGGRAAAAAAAAGCCAAAACAGCAACAAACCCAACCATCTTCATGCTTTTATTTTCTAACTGTTCTTCATGGTTACTAAAGTATGTTTGAAAAAAAAAATTGTTCAAAACTTTGATGTTTAATTTATCTCCTTCCAGCTAAAATTCAAGTTAAAGCAACCGTTACTGTTGTATTATTCACATTACTGTAGCTTAAATGTTGTGGAAAGAATCTTCATTTGTGTTTGCATCCTTGATATGTTTTATCTGGTATTTTTCCATTCAATGAGATCAGAAACCTTTACCTCAACACACTATTCTTTCTTCTGCTCTCTCATTTTGCTTCCCATACAACCCAAAGATCAAGCAAAGAAGGGGTAGTGTGTTAAAAGGTTGCTGTGATATTTGGTGCTGACTTTTCTATATGCTCTGTATGGGTATAAAGAGCATTATTTAAATGTGAACTTTTCTGAGCCTGTCATAGTCGATTTTTCCATGGATTGGTGTGATGAAACTTAAACGAATTTTAATGGCAGATTTTCCAGCATAGCTTAGTTGAACGTCTTGATATTAAATTTTAATCATCTCAAATGAAGCTCTGTGTGGTGCAATGAAATTCAGCAGAAGTATGCTGTGTTAATAAGCTGCAAAATATTAATGCTGAGATGATTTTTTGTCTGTCTGGCAGGCAAAAACTCTTCCCTGAGCCATAACATAAAATAAGATTTTAGCTATAAACCTAAAGCTCATCTATTCTGTTAAAAATAGCTGAGGAAAAGAAGGATGTCTATGGGTTCAGTGTTTCTTGGATGACTAAAGGTGACAAAAAGAAGCTGTGTCTGGGGAGGTTTGGGCTTTCATATACCTGTGAAAAAGACAGATGATCCTAAAGTGTATTTGGTGGTGTATACCCAAAGGAAATTAGGAAATATTCAACTTATACTGCATTCCATCTAAAATACAAGGCACTGTYCTTTTCTTCAAGATCAGTAAAATGAACTCAAACTGAAATCTAGGAGGTTACTGAGGTTACTGAGATAAACAGTCTACTTTAACAAAAAAAAGGCTAAGTGAATTTGGCTGGTTTTGTCAAAAAATAATTAAATGTCAGAGAGGATGCTCTTGCTGCTCATAGATATGTCACTAGGACAAATAATGAAACCGGTACAAGTAAATTTATAGTAAAAAGCAATTTACAAAACCAATGAGGGATAAACTAGSCATGAAGGTTGGAAGGTTAGAAGTTATTCTCCCATCAGCTGGATAAGTGAAATTATGGCTTAGGCTTCCCATAATACTGCAAGAAAGGATGTRTTTCAAGCAGAATTTGATGAGTTTATGATGTGATATGACATAGGACGTGTGGATGTGCCAATGATTTGAGAAGGTCTGCTTACTCCATGCTCCCTAAATTTGAATTCAAATAGGTGCATAACTTTAGACAGTAAAATAAAAATAAGTCTTCCAACTCTTTAGCTGTCTCTTCAACAAACCAAGACAAAACCATAAGGATTAGATAATATCTTGCATTGTTTATTATTGAAGTGATTTCTAATAGCTCAGCCAAGATCGGGGCTCCCATGCGTAAATAAAAGGTGATTAAAGAACTTGCAGTAAACAATTTATYACTAATTAAAGTAAGTCAACTGTTAAATTAATTTATAAAATTGCCATTGTTTTTTCACTCTTAAGGRCTCTTGATAATTATTTTTCACAGATCGATTTTTGCATTTCAATAGTGAAAGAATTAACTACAAGTGTATATAATTATTTTCCTGTATTTTATCTTTCTTGATAAACACTGTGACTTTTGCTTACAAAGCTGTTTCAAATCTTGGATTCAAGGAGCTCTCAAACACTCGAATAGGGCTGAATACCTTCCCCAGGTAATGCTACATTTTAACGGATCGAGGACATTTCCTGCTGGAATAAATGTGATAAGTGACCAGGAAAWAACTCATAGGTTAGAGAGATGTCTTTTGCATGGTCTGATGATTTTTTAACGCTTYTTCAAAATTCATAACAGTTTTCCCTGCTCCATTCTTTTCAGGTAGATTGGGTAATGTGATATGAGCRCTGAATTAGTAATTTTTCAGTTCCTTGGTTTGTTGTGAATCTGATAATTGTGTCATTTGTTATCATCATGGATGAGTATTCCTGTCTGTCGGACCATCCCTGTGCACATTGGTATGCTGTCCACACCGCCCTGCAGAAATGCCGAGCTGTGAGCAGATAGGAGAAAGCCAGAGCATTTGCCACACCAACGTGTCATTATTTGACTACTTTGATGTTCTTGCACATGGTAGCTCATCCTTTGGCTTCAAAGGGATCCCACTAAACTGTAACTGCAGCAAGGGCTGGCAGGAATCTTACTATTTTTGTAGGAAACAATCACACCTTTTCCTATGGTGCTTCTAATCTTGTGATGTTTCAARTATTTAAACCATATTGCACAGTAATCTTTGCTGGCTCACCTRAATACTTAGGTCAAGGTTTTTCATGACTAGTGGCTTTTCTAGAGTCATGTCTTATMAGGCTCTGTGCTTCACTTTCTGACTATTTGAAAGTCTGCTTAAAATATGAAAGTGGTAAGTTTGTACAATATTAGTGCTTTTCCCGCTGTTTCTAGAAGTAGAGTGATGTTGAGTAAAGTACATTTTTAAAACCTTTTTTCTTGTGGATTTCTTAATTTTTTTAAAAATCTTTACTGATGTGAAAGCATATCTTTCAAATGCCTTTTGATACATTTTTGAAAACAGTCCTACATTAAAGKAATATAAAATCATTACTTGAGTCACATCTTATGTGGATACAATGTGCAGACACAATGCAACTTCTGCTTATGTTAATAAAATATATCTTAAAAGATCAAAACCAGGTTGATTAGAGCTAAAGAATGTAGTAATTTGGAACAATGTAAAGTCAAGCATCTTAAAGGGTTTGTTTTCTGTTCAAAATTTAGAGCTCTTAAAAAGCATTGCCAAGCTGTAACAAGCCTCTTATTCCACAAAAGCAAAATTATGTGGAAAGTGAATACTGCCCTCCAGCAGAATTAAATTCCTCATTCCCCAAATGTCTTGAAATTGTTCTCTGCTCTCTCTGGCTTGGGCTTCCCTTTCTTTTTCTTTAACTTAGCTGAGGCAACAGCAAAGATGTGTCTTTAGAGAACAAGAATGGAGCTTTTTAAAATAGGAAATACCCATCATCGATTTACCTTTTTGTAATGGCTTTCAGAACAGTTTATCAGAGAATGGGTGTTAGAGAGTCTTTACTCTTTCTGCCTCACCTATTCTCTTTGGGAAAGTAACCCTAAAATAGAAATGAAGGCTGAGGATGGTGGACTGTCATCAGCCACAGACTTTGGATGTGGATTACAGATAGCGGTGCCTATCAACAAGTAGCAAATTACTGCATTCTCATTGTGAAGTCCAGAAAATTTAAAGCTGTGTTACTAGACAGATACTGAAGCCTCTGGGTAGAGAGAACTGAAAAGATGCCTGGATAATATCAGGTGGATGATCTCTGCTTAGGAGATGCCAATAAACCTGYAGTTTATACATTTATATATTTATCCAAGGAGACAGAGAAAGAAACAAAGGAATTCTCCAGGGGTGTCATGAGCAACTCTTCACCACCGTGGTTACCATGCAGGATAACCACTGTAGTCTCCCTTTCTCAGCAGAAGAGAGGAAGATGCAACCATGGCCACACAGGCTTCCCACATCTCAACCAGCTCATGGAGAAATACCAACATCCTTGTTTCTTTCTTGTAGCTCATCAAACTGTGCTGTGGCTCATTGGGATATTGCAGGTTTGACTTGAGAGTGAGTAAGTGTGGGGTCAGACCCTGTGTCACACAGGAGGTCAGGAAGATGGTATTGATCTGAGCATTCCTGCATTATCTTCCCACCTCACTGTAGGTGATTCCTTCTGAGCTTCCTAGAAAGATTTTGAGGTAATCCATGCCTAAAATATAATCATCCCTTTTTAATTCAGGCCAAGACTTGTATAATTTTCAGGCTGGACAAGGGATGAGGTCTGCCTGCTCTAAAGTGCAGCAGCCACTGCTCTGTGCCTGTAGCCTGCAGAAAGCTGCTGCCAGGAGCTGGGAACAGGATATATTTCTCAGGAAAGCAGAAGCTGGTGATTTGCTGTAAGCACAAATCTCCCAAAAGRAGATTTCTTCTGGAGAGCATGGAAATTGGGAGGAGAGGATAAGGAAAAATGTGGGAAGTGAAGTGAGTGTGTATGAAGGATGACTGGATGGGGATTAGTTCCTCCTTTGATGATTTTGGAGGCTGAGCAGATGAAAATACTTAGTTTTCTGCATCCATGAAAGCTGTTGGGACAAGCAAAATTAAAAAGTGGAGTACAGAGTGGACAGGTCCCTTGGGAGAATACTATAATATTTTTGAGAGGGTCATATTTGKATTTAGATAATATTTCTAATGCAAACAGTAATTTGTACATTAAAGCTGTTTCACAGCCCGAGTGGCATCTGGACAATCGCCTCTCCGCATCCACTAGTTGCCACCACCACTGCAGTGCAGATGGCAGAATGTCTGCCTTGGGGCACAACTTATAACAGGGACTGAAGGTCTGCAGTTGCCAGAAATTGAATTACCAACAGCCAAAGGTCTGAAAAAGTGGAAAAATTAAATAGAGATAAATCACAGAGAGCTGATGGCTGCTGTCCAAGTTGTCTGAAAGAACCAAATAACAAAGCAGCCAAGCTGCTAACCCAAATATATAATTTACCATTAAATTAGCACTCTACCTACCTATTAGAAATGTGCTGTTCTAGAGCTTTGTACATGGCTGACCAAATGTACTTTGCCCCCCCAAAATAATAGCTGAGGAAATCTGTGTCACTTGTATGAGGTAAGCAGAGGAAACACAAGCACACCACGGCTGGGTGGTTGCCCCAAGTCTCCAAGCAGCCCCATTCCCCCTTTTTCCCAGGCAGAGCTGAGATGTTTTCCCAGGCAGAGCTGGCATGTTTTCCCAGGCAGAGCTGGCATGTTWTCCCAGGTGGACACTAGCCCCTCTGCACTGCCCTTTCCTGAATAATAGAGAGGGGGCAGGAAGGAGACTCACCACCCTACCCAGCAACAGACTGGGTTGTGCAATGCTTCTCATGGTATTGGAGGCCAAATTCGGCCTTTTACAGATTGTAGACATGAACCATAAACACTGGTTTATGGAGSCACTACGGTGGGTGAGAATCTGTTAAAAGCAGGCAGTGTGGGTTTTATATGTTACGACTTGCAACAATAAAATTTTGCATCACAGACTTTTGATCTCGCAGTGCTGCTGATCTGGAGCTCTGCAGCAATTTCAAAATGTATTAAACAGTACCTTCAGATCCAGACCTGCTGTTAAAGGCTGTCTGCTAGAATCGCATGCTCGAATGAATGAAAGTTATTATCTGATTTTTTTTCCAATATGTGTGTGTGGGGTTATCTTCCCTTAAAAATGATAGTTTGTCACTATGCAGAAATCCAAAACCTTTATGTTCTCASATCCTGCATCCTGCCAATTGCAGATCTCTGCTCCCCCTCTTCATAGTGTCAGGATCACAGTTATTACTGAATTAGAAATAGTAGTCTGTGGTGAGGCGAATTTCTAGCTTTTTCATTAAGTAAATGCCAATAATACATCAGAAAGTGTAGGGAGAATAATTTCATACATTATTAATTCCCTGCAGAGKATGCAAAATTTAAAAGAGGATTGTTTTTCTGTGTTTATTTCTGTTATGTTAGAGAATGGGGAAAATATCCATTTTAACTGTATTGAGTTATACTTGAGAATAAGCAGATTAATGAGAATCTGTTTTCTCCCTCTGTTAAAGGCTTTTCCCTGAAGGGTGTGCATCAAAAGAAAACAATGCTGAGACTTTTGCCTTTTGAAAGACAAATTATTCTGATGCTGGTTTCCTCCCCACTAAGGACAGAGAAGTTATATATAGAAATAGATTCATTCAATTCTTGTGCATTTAATTGTACTATACATGTCTTTTCACCAATTCAGCAATCTTGGCTGCCTTCGCTGCAGTACAACTGAGGCATTGATCCATAACTTGTGTCCCTTCTGCAGRTGAGAAATTCAGATCTGGAGAATTATCTCACCAACACTTTTTAAAATTAGTTTAGCTAATGAAGTATCTCCAGAAAGTCCAGAGATTGAATGGGAATGCAAAGACTTACCTGTACAGATAGTTTTATCTCTAAAGCTGGTGTAAAGGCTAAAGACTATCTAAAGACTATCATGCATAAAATGGATTTTTTAGAAGGGGAAAGGTTTAAGTATCCTCTTTTTGTTTACCTGGTACCTCCACCAAGGTGCACCTTTAGAAAAAAATAGTTTGCTTTATTTTTCTTAAAAAAAAAATGGTGATTACAGGCAGTTAAAAGTATCTGTTTTTTTCCTAAATGGTTCCCAAATGAGTATACATTTTCCAGCTGGACAGAGGCTTCCCAGAGTAATTTTTTCTAAGAAAAGGAAGAATTTTCAGGAAATGTCTAATGAAAACACTTATCAGTATGAACCAATACTGAACAATACATAGGATGCCTATCCCTAAAGGCAAGAATTATACAGATGTGCAAAATTCAATTTGCTTTGAGAAGAATGAAAATACTGGAAGCACTGAATATTGAGATGGAAGAGAAGAATTTTGTGGCTCCTTGATCAGTGGCTCTGTCTGACATTGCTGAAATTCCAGGTCAGCATTAGCAGTGAAGTGCTATGAAAGATAATTATTTTAAAGCCCCATCACTGACTAGGGACACCACATTAGAKTGATTGTGTTAAAAATTCTGGAGGACCAGCAAGGGAGGTGAGATGAGAAGAATAACAAAGCAACAAAACAGAATGGGGTGAGGGGAGAGATCTTAAGCTTCCTAAAGATGAATCCATCTCAAAGAATAAAAAACCAAAGCTTTTTTATATGAATACATTACTAAAAATAATAAGAAATACCTATTTGTATAGAAGTAAAAAGAGAAAGAAGGTGGGATCCAGTGTACAGGGCAGTCTGTGAAGCAGCAATCAAGAGACTGGTTCTATTCTTAGAATTTCATTCTTCTGCACTCTTTTTCCTGTCAGTTTGCTAGTCTGAAAGATCTCTGCAGCAGATTAGTAGCTGTGAGAGCTGTGTGATTTATAGAGCAGCAGCAAAGCTGCCAGTTCTCACCTGGGATGCATAGCTATACTGTCATTATTGTAAAAATTATAACGTCTAGCAGTTTGCTTAAGCTCAGACTCAGTTACATGCATGTGCATACAGAATTTCACCAAAACCAGCCACTGCAATTTTCTTTACTATCTTTGACTCTCAGGATGTGTTTGTCTGACAGAGTGTGCAATGGTRTCTCAGATTTTCTGTCGAGAGGGCACAGTTATTTCAGAGGCATTCACGACAAAGGAAGAATTCAAGACTTCTTATTTTTTCCAGCGTGAATTTTCTTTGTGTTACAGCTATCTACGAGCCTTTGGCAAGATTCTTCTGGAAGTTCTCACTCTTTTTTTTACAAATCTTGAGTATGGTGAATAACACTGAGTCATCCGCGCACATTCCTGGTTCTCTGATTTTTTCTTCTTTTCTCTGTTTCTTCATTACTCGTTGAAACTGAATGTTAGGATTCAAATCACCTAACTTTTGAGGTTCGTAATGCAGAGGTTTAAATCTGAGTCAGTGTCCCCAAGCTCCTTTTGCAGTCTGTGGAGAGGAATAAACAGTTGTAAGACATGATTCATCTCATCTTAAACTAGATTTGTGAAACAGGTCAGATGAATCATATCTTAGAAGCCCTCTACAGACCTAAGCTTGCTTAAGCATGAAAGAGAAGCAGTCTGGTGTAAGATCTGAAGAAAAGGAAAAAGTAAGCCTRTGTATCTTGATTCTTGGAGGAGTGGGAAAGGATGACAGCGTTGCCATCCGAGGTTATTTGTATTCCCCCACCATAACCCAGGCACAGGCTGGCATGAACCAGGAGAAGCAATTGCACCAGCAGATCCATGTGTGTGGGATGAAGAGGGGCAAGGATGTGAGGGGAGAGCAGGCACACCATTGGGTGAAACCAGGTGAGCTGTGATTAACCTGGCCCTGAATCTGSAGGGGTAGCCCTGGCATCTTGCAGCTCCTCCACCCCTGCTCCCTGCTCCTGTTTCCTCCCCTCTGCCTCTGCTGCCACAGGGGAGGAGTGACATGATTATCCATGCAAAGAGTATCTCCAAATAAAGAGAAAAAAAGGAAAAGAAAGTGAATTGAAGCTGGATCTGAGAGAGCCCCTCAAGCTTGCCTCATGAGCACTAGGACTGACATGAGAGGGAAAAGCAGAAAACCTCTGGGGAAAAGGAAGATACTCTTTGTCAAAGTATGTTTTATGGATAGTTCTCATGTCTAAAGCAAAAGATCTTGTATGCTGGACAACTCAAAGTTATTCTTGCCTGAAGCTTGGAAATATTAGTCCCTTCTTCTTTGTGTTATTTTCTTTGACTCTGMAAGATTTTTATGCTTAAAGTACCACAAAGCAGAGGTGTTATCAGCCTCTCTGTGTTACCCCAGAGGCTGTGTAGCAGAATATTTGATGAGGTGTTTTTGTGGTAGTACCAAAGCTTATTACAAACATGCCTCCTCACACCAGAGGTTTTTATTTTGGTGGTTTTGAAATGATAAGCAAATATTCTCAGAAAATATATGTTCTTTTCAGGAAATGTAGCCAATGTGAGATCTGTTTTGCCATCACATAATGATTCTCTAGTATTAAAGTTTGGCCAGGAATCAAAATTTGATATAATGTGTGAAATATTTACAGTGTACCAACAAACACCCTGCTGGAAGTGATCTATTTCAAATCTCCAAGTATATGCTTGATTCTGGCTTATGCAAAGACGCTCCTGCATGGCTGACTAGGACATGCTGGCTGCATTCTGAATTTTGACTGAAACATTTGGTACTTAAATCTAGAAGAGAAGGTAAAATTTACTAGACTGAAGGTTACAAGKCAGCTCACATCTCTTGACAATTACATCCATGGCAGAAGCCAGACCAGCAGCAACAATGACCAAGTGGCCAAGCTCAGTTCTGGGACACTGTGGGAACTGGGGTATCGTCAGCACTAAGCTATTTCAGTCCAAAAGTAGACTAATTGGATTTGGAGGTTCATTATTGTAGCAACTAAAACAAAAAGGTCAGTTCTACAAACATTATAGCTCCATGAGAGCCTGTAATTAAGCTATCCCTCTGCTTTAGCAAACCCTTTACTTTCTAAACAGCCTGTTTTTCCACTGAAGCTTGTKTTGATTCTCTCTCCAAAATGTATGACTGGGAACGTGAGGGGATCTTTCACACTGAAAGTTAAATAAATTAGGGAGGCTGTGGGAAGCAAGATTTAGGGGTGTACAGATATGAGTAAGGCATCTAATTTGAAACCGAATTGAATTTGGTAGGGTTTGGCTAGCTTGAAGAAAATGTTTTGAATAAATAAATAAATTTAATTTTCTTGTGAAAAGTAAGCCGTTCATATAGAAAAGAAATTCTGCAAGTTAAGACAGAAACAGCTCAAGATGAGTGCTGGTGCTTGTTGTAGTCACAATACTCATCTAATAAAATATTCTAGAGGAGAAGACTACCAGGAAAAGATCTCTGGTCCTTTTTTTGCCATCTCTTTTTCATATGCTTGTATGTGTCCTTGATCATCAAATTATACAAGTGATTTGTTATTTTAACCTTGAAGCTGTGTAACCCAAGATGCATTGGGAAAGTGCAAATCCAGAGCTGAGAAACTGGAAACAAAAGACAGCTCTGTATACTTTGCAAAGCTACACCAATTTAAACCAGTAGAGGACTCAGCACAAGTTCTAGGAAGAATCATGCTCCTAGCATGCTCTGAAGTACATTTTCATTTTGTCATCTCTAATAAGCTTTGCTGACTTTTCATTAACAGCTTGACTCTGTATTACATCCAAAAGCTCTTTACTTGAGTTTCAGGCCCCACAGAAAGTGTCAATAGMGAACACTCTGATGTGTACCTTGCATTTGTGCCATGAAATTTTATGTTTTAAATGAGATGTAAGCCACAGTACAGAGTTAAGCCATTCTAAGGAGTAAATGTCACCTGAGAAGAAAAAGAAATATATCTTCAATTCACAAAATACAGCAATGAAATTTAATATAAAAATCTGTTCACCAGGGAGCAAGAGGAAAATACATCTAAAAGTACATAGAATCACAGAATAGTTTGGGTTTTAAAGGACYCTTAAAGATCATCTAGTCCAATCTCCTTGCAATGAGGGTAATAATAATAATAAAGAAGTTATTCTAAATGATCTTCTCTGTCTGTAAATGATGAATGTTCAGAAATTCTCTGTGAGCTCTTCTGTCCCTGTGAAGCAGAGGGGTTTTACCTAGGTCTGTCCTTTTGGTTTTGATCCTTCTGGAGGGAAGAAAACATGCTTRGCTGTAAACAGGATGAATGCTACCTTCCTCAATCCTCAGAAACAGATATGAGAAGCAATTTCACTGCAACCTTTCTTTATTTTTCTTCTGAATATTAATCTCAGACTGAAATTAATGTGGCCATGGTTCTTTCTCACCATTTCTTCACAGAGCTCTAAATGTCCTATGAATTGCCAAAGTCATATTTCCTTTCAACTTATGTGAAGGYACACCCGTAGGAACTAGAAATGGTGACAGAAGGGGTTCCAAAAACTGTTCTTCATAGGGGTGGAAATGAAGCCTCCCCACAGCAACAGGGGAGGATATCAGAGGACTTTGTCTCTCTGCAGTCAGAATCCTGGGTGATAAGCACYTGAATGCATGAGGAGGAAGCATGTGAGGGAATTTTATATTCTATTATTTTATCTATTATTGGATTAGCTATTAAAAAAAAAAAAAAAAAACAAAAAAACTAAGCCGTCCCAATGAACAATCTGGAGGAAATCTTACCCACGGGAAGCTGAGATAACCTTTCTCCCCCTGAGAGCTGTCTGTGGATCCCACTGCTCTTGTCCTGCTGCTGTCACCTCCCAAGTTTACTCTTCTGACAAGTTGATGGCAGCTTATTTCTTTTCAAGCTGAACAGAAAATGTCAGATAATATGCAGCAAAGCACTGCTTGTATGTTTGGAAAACCCAGAGCATGCCATGTCTGTGTGAACTTTGCTACTGTGGTGTTTCTTGAATATAACAAGCTAAAGGAGGCCACACACTTCTCTTGTGGAAGCTAAAGGTAGCTAAGGTAGACTGTTCAGTTTCAGAAAGCCAATTGCTCTTTTTATTTTTCTCTTCTTCCTTTGAGAAAGAAAATGAGCTGAAGAGGTTTTCCCCATTCTCTTCGTACAATAGGGTAAAGCTATAGTGTTAAGAAATGGCACCACAAAGTGCCTTTTTTTAATGGCAGGTCTTTGACCAGAAAAAGTTCAAACTTGCAAGAAGAAAAAGAAAAAAAAAGAAAAAAAAAGAAAAAAAAAAGAAAAAAAAAAGAAAAGAAAAAAAATCATTAATTTCTAGTATTTGCCTAATGTGATTTCCCTTTATGTTGTAAACACTGGTGCAGAGCTCGTTTCACTGAACTGGCTGTTAACAAAGGCTAAGATTAGGCACAGGAAGTTCATCTCCTTACGCTGCCTTTAAAGTTAGAGGTGCTAGAATGGATGACTCAGAGAAGAAGCAGCTGAATTTAGGTGCTCTTGCTTGTCTGCTCAAAGGCTGTAGGCAAACTAGGCTGCCTTAAATTGTGAGTGCATCTTTTAATATTAAAAAATACACAAATGATGCATCCTTAAATGTGCTATTTTGATAGTGAGTGCCTCTGMAGTCATGCACTTTGCCAGATGGATGTCTTCCATTTATCTTCTTCAGCAGYATATCACAGGTGTCAGCTTGAACAATAAATCTTTGCTAGAGCCACCCATTCTTTATTACTTCTGTTAACAGTCTATGAAAGATCAGTGACCTGAAAAAGTGCCACAAAATTATTCAGGGTATTAAAGGACAGAAAATAATACTGGGGAAAACTTATAAAATACCCAGCAGGCCACAACCATAGTCCAAGGTCATGTTTATAMCAGTTTGAAGGATTAGGAGCCAAAATCCTGCAAATTATCACCATAATCACAACTGGAATTAAGAGTTGGAAGGGAATTAAGTGTCATGAGTACGATTGCACATACTGGGATTTTCTGTGTGTTAATCAATTTAATATTTTATCCCTGTGAATCTTGGCTGCAAATGCAGAATRGAGGAGATTATTGGGCGCTTGTGGTGTAGAGGCCAGAGCAGTCAAGTGCATGATGGCAGGAGCACRGCACAAACAGGGGACACAGTGCTCGCTGCATTGATGGTGGCTGTTTCTCATTGTGCTCCATGTGCAGTTGGTTGGTACACACCTTATTTACCTGGAGGATTTGGTTTGGTTTTGTKTWCYGAGAAGTCCTTTTAAAGWAAGCATTTTCTGRTCCTGAATAGSACATGGTGTTCTGTCATCATGCAYGTCTGAGCAGAACGTGCATTACAGCCCTTGTGAGAGCCCCAGACAATGCAGGGAAATTCTGTTAACACGAGTTATGTTTTGTGTGCTGCTGCACTTGCCCAGCTGGCAGAATGATAAACCACAAGTTCGTGTTAGCAGCGTAGAGCTGCTTTTGCATTTTCCACTCGCAGCAAGGACAGTGTGATGAAAAAAGACACGAAGACCCCAGTCAGTACTGCTTTATGTCTTCTCCCAACTCACGCTCTTTCCTTCCTGAGGTTTGCTCTATTGCATTTTCAGCTGCTGCTGGTAGGCTTTTGACTTGTCACTGGTCCTTTCTGACAAACATCTCCACTGAACTGTCCAGATTCTCAGAATCGTGTTCAGTTGTTTATGAACAGGACAGCATTTCTTCTTGCTGCTGTGCAGATGCCAAAGTATAACCCCCGCCATGGAGATATGGAAACCTGAACGTAATGTACCTGTGGGGTGCTTTTTTGAGCATGAACACCTAACCACTGAACACCATTTTTTTAATTATTTTGTCTGGAAAGCATTCCTTGTTCCTTGATGAGGAAGGTACTCTTCCTTCTGGTGTCTCCAGACACTGGTTAGATAGGTGGCAAGTAGAAACAGGCAAAGCAATCCTTTCTGTAGTCTCAGCTCTGCCATCCTGGGCAGACTTGCAGCTTTCCTCAGAATGSATCCCCTGTGAGCATTTGTAATGCAAAGACATTGAAAGCATGATGGAAAACTACTGTGGCATAAGTACTAAAAGCAAATTGACATATGATTGCTGTTTTAGCAGAGCTGTAGCTGTCCATAATAATTTCAACATGACAAGTTAGATCTGAATGCATAAAAATTGGTAGTTGGCAGGTGGCCTTATCTTAATATGATGTAAACTAAGACTAAGTAGTGTAGGCTTTGAGGGAATGAAAACACGTTCCTGTGTTCAGAGGATCAGTAAACATCTCAGAAGTTACAGTGTCAGATCTTTCACTGYGATATCTGTCCATTCTTTTTCCTTCTGAATTATCCTTCCATAGAAGACTGAAATTCCCATTTCATGCATTTTATTCCCTGTGGTACAGACACAGAGGGAAAGTGCAGTCACATTTCCAGCTGTGCTGGTGTGGGAAGCAAAGGAGGGGAAGCAAAGGAGGGGAAGCAAAGGAGGGGAAGTCTGGATGTGAAGAAAGGTGTGCAAATGGTGGGAAGAAGCATATGGACGGAAATGGGGAAGCTGGGCCCGAATGGGATGGTCAGGGGAGTGTGAGCATTCAGTGGCTGTGTCCTGCTCTCCTAACCCTGAGCCTCYTCCTGGCTTTTGTAAGGCTCAGGGTGTCAGAAAGCTCTCCAGGAGCTACCATATGCCAGTTATTCAGGCCTTCTAATTTTAGTTGACCAAGCAATCTGGAGGTGTAAAACAGGAACAGGCACCGCAAAGCACATTTGCTGAGCAGTGCCACATGTGGTCAGCCCTTGTGGCTTTGTAGGGTCTGTATGGGATTCATGAGGTGCAGCCAGAAAAGCACATGCTGAATTCCCTGTGGCTGAAAAGGTGCTGCACCAGGCAGGCACATGTTTGAAAGAAAGCAATTAGGGAAAGCAGCAATTGCAGCACCATCATATATATATATATATATATATATATATATCTGTTCGTGTGTGGTTAAGGCATAAGTAACTCTGGCTGTCTTTTAGGAAATTGTGCTCCTTCTGTATTCATTAGCTAATAACTTTCTGACAACTGAGTCATCAAATTGCAATAAAAGAATAGAAAAATATTTTTAAGAGTGAAAATTTCAGCCTGACAATTATGGATGAACTTGCTTTCATTGGAAAGATTATTGAGRTAAGAACATGGGACACATCCAGTAGAAGAAAGAAATATGGGCATGTTTGTCACTATAGAAGTACCTGAAAGCAAGTAGTAAAGGAGAAGGAGAAATAAAATGGGGCAGAGTTAGAAATTGAAATATTTCAGTAACATTAGCTGCAAATATTCTGTGTGTRGCTTATTCTGTATGCAGATTCTACTTCCCATTTTTGTGCTTAATAGCATACAGAAAATGAAAAGAACCAAGTAGCTTTGAAAACTTGTTAGATGAATATGCTCTAAAGCARAAAGGCCACTATTATGGTAAAAGGTAAGAATTTTGCCATGTTTCAATTTTCTTGCTGTTAATGCACATCTTTTTAATAMTTCCTGTCCTATATGGAAAAACAGGGCCACTCTTGTTTCCATGAAGTTCCATAAAGTTACACTGCTTGTTCACAATCAAGTTTGGTCATTTTCTCACATCATTAAACACTGTTTTTTATTAACTAAGCCTTCTAAAAATTGTCATGCTTGGTATATTTGTGCATGGTTCAAAATATTTTAGAAATGTATTGTTCTTTGCTTCTAACTATGTAATTCTTAAATAAGAGGAATTTTAAAAAAGTCACTGTGGGATGAAGAAGGAATTCAGTTTCTGTTCGAGGCCCTGCCTCTGAGTCAGCACACGATTTGCAGGCACATTTTGGCAGTTTCTCGAGGGGAATGGCACCTAGGTCAGCGCGGTGCTGCGCCAGTGCATCCCCTCCCTGGCAAAGAGCCGCCACGCACAAATGAGCACCAACAAGGACTCTGCCATTAGAGTTTCTGCCCTGTGAGCAGAAAGAAAGGTGTGGGTTTTGATTTGTTTGTTTGTTTTCCTTTCCAAAGCATGTTCTGATCTTTTGACGGCAAGTGCTGTACAAATACCGAATATGATGACACGATTCCTGAGTAAGCACGTAAATAAGTTTGGTAATGATAGCCTTGGCCCATTGTGCCATTAGTCTGGGCACTGTGCAGTCATAATGAAGGACAGCATTTGTTGTGCAGAACTGCAAAATTAAGGGAGGGGAGATCAGACAGCTGCAGCAAAAAGTTAATTCTCAGGAARGATGAGACTGCATTGGTCAGGCTAAAAAACACATTCTTGGTATGCAGGTTATCTAAACACCACTCTCGTTGGCAATGCATGGTCAGGTAAGGGAAGAGATTAAAATYAACTTAGTGAATGTCCTCAGGGGTCTGCTTTTCTTGCATATGTAGTGGCAATAGAGTCAATAATATTGTCAGAGTCCAAACAGGTGATGAAGAAGTGGTTGGAGCCTRCATTGTGCCACAAAATACCACAGATAATGAAGGGTAATGCCTCCTGTACAAAGATGAATGTTTTTGTATTGAAAGCAGCTCCTCTCTTGGCAGTGTGACTGTCTCCTAAGAAGCTGATCATGCTTTCCCTAATCTCTTTTCTTGATGAGCTGCCTGAAGGAGTAGCAGCAGAGTCAGCATAAAGCTTCACCTAGGTCTTCGCTCCACTCATTGTTTCACTAATTATTAATAAGTTATTATAACCAAGTTTTGGATATCTGAGCAATTACAGAGTCATTTACAGGGTTTTATACAGCGGCCAGGCCACAGGAGGAATGAACTGAGCAACCCTCTTCATTGACAGGAGTTAATAAGTTTTACTTTTCCTTACCATCTCCAGGTGCAGGGCTTCAGTGAAATTAAACAAAATTGCTGACCTCCTAAAGGTCTGCAGAGCGCTCAAGAAATTGTCCATTTCTATTCATGGGGCAGTGTTATTGAAATGGTATGGCTTTAGAGCCACTTTGAAAAAATGTATTTACAYTATCTTATAACTGGAATCTAAGCATTCTTGTTTGTATGGTTTTTAATGGAAAACACCACTGAATAATTTATGTGCATTCACTAAGACAATTTCAGAGGACTAATAATGCATAGGTTCAAAATATATAAGGATTATTTATGCCTCATACTGAGGGAACTAAAGAAACTATTCTCCTGGAAAGGAGYTGAATAACCATTGTGAAATTGAATAACCATTGTGAATGTCTTTTTTTTATTTATCTTGCTGTTGTGCCTGCAGGCCTTCTTAATCTCTTATTATACTGACGTGTTATAAAGAGGCATTATAGCTCAGAGTCTTGGTAGGGACAGCATGAAACAGTTTGCTGAATATCCCTGATGGACCAGGGAAGAGAGGAAGAGGAAAGGTCTCATTACAGCCTGCACCAGAGCCTGTTTATCCAATAGCTCAATCCTTCTATCAGAAAGGCATTCTTTAGCATTTTTGAAGAACTGTGTGTCTTTAATTTCCTCTTCTTTCAGAGGCTGATTCTTTCATACCAAGAGGCAGGGGAAYCCATGTGCAAGGAAGGGGGTGGTGGCTGTTCCTTCCTGYGGAGCACAGGGCAGCATCCCTGGGTCCAAAAGGAGGGAAGACAGCAGRGAGAGGGGAAAACCCAGTGAGCCTCTGAAACCCCAGCCCTTTGATGTGGTGGCCAAAACCATCCTKGAGACTGAGCATCTGTGCAGAGCTTGCCAGAGCTTGGGAAATCTGCAAGCTTGTGGAAACCAAACAGGACATGAGAGAGAAAGACCTCACCCTGCAAGGACACAGTGTGCAATGGGAGATGCTTTGTGCAGCCTTTGCCTTTCTTTTTGATGTATCTAGTCACTGAGGGTCCTCAGCGTTGTTTGACTTTCTCAATTTGAAACACTTYTTGCTCTCATTTGGAAAATTTCATTTTATGGAAGAGGTTCAAGCAATTCTACCTCAGGGCCCTAGTGTCTTGGTGGGGTGGAATTGACAACTCTTAGCTGACTGGGGTTCTCACAGTGGCAAATAAAGAGCAAGAAGAGCGACTAATATCTGTGGTAGAGGCTCATATTTTCTTCCTTAAAACATAGCTAATGCTGAAACAAACCAAAAGGCTGACATGCAATACATACTTTTTTAAAGGCTAAAACAGTTGGACAAGGTCATAATTTTCTGTCTTTTTCACCTTTGCAGAGCTTCTAAAGAATTTGGATTGTTTGTGCAGGGACAGCTACTGCTGTTGGCAGGGGGCACTGCTTATTTTCACTTCATAACTCTGGYCATGGCTTCATGCAAGGCAAGGCAACAAATGAGGCAAATCTGCGAGAGCCGGGGGTTGAAAACTGGACAACTGCAGCAGGATGAGAATTTTCAGAACTGATGGGTTTAAAGTTACTGAGGGATTTAGGTATTTTTTTTAAATTTAGCTAATTGATTTTATAGTGTTCTAGTGAAGGTCAATGGCTGATTAATGCTTTGGACATAAGGATGCTTGTTTGATACGTGTTTTCTTGGAAAGAAAGACGTCCTGGTATCAGATATGTTTTGAGATGCTGACACCCTGGCCCTTGAACACTCATCTCACTGGAGCAGTCAGATTGCCAACCCCCCACCCCTGCATCCCTGCCCCTTGACTGACACCRGCAGCGTAGGCAGGATGCTGCTCACAGTATCCATGTGAGCAATGTTCCTCTCAAATCACGCTGCCATTGTTGAAGCCAAGGGTCAGCACGACTCTGACCCACATTTAAATGGCATTTTCCTGGGTGGTTGTTKCTCCCAGGTCACCTGGACACCGAGTGTCCCTGGATGCCCACAGAAGCCACAGCATTGCCTGTGTTTGCTGTCAGTGCCCAGTGGAGCTGCCCTATGGATGGGCAGCTGCTCATCTCTCCTACTGGCAAGAAAACTTTGCTTTACAAACTATTCCAACCACAGATAATCAGCAGATAATCTGGGAAAAAAAGAAAAAAACAAAACAAGGGCAGCATATTGGCATCAGAAACACGAGGAAACCTTGCAGTGTCCTCTCCCCATTTGCTTTCCAGGTGCCATACCCTGACCATCTCAGTGCGCAGAGCTGTACCCCTTTTTCTAAATGGCAGCAGGATTAACTTGGTGCACATTTGCTCTCTTTGATGCCCTTCTTCACCTCCTGGCAGCAACATACTCATTGCAACRCTCCTGGCAGTCCCCGTATTCGCTCTGTGAAGAATCAACAGTTTAAAAACAGAAATGAGGGAAGGAGGAGAAAGGAAGAACCTTCTCAGACCAGCTTCACCYATGCTTTTGAAAAACCTGGTTTATTTTTAAAACCTTTACTTTGCTGGTGACATGATCACAGGAGTCCTTGTTGATGTTTATATGTTTTTCCATCATTGTAACTGACTTAACTCTGTTTTCATCTCTTCTTCTCTCCCAGTGGAGTTTTTATACTGTGATTTGGCTTCCATGAAGTCTATACGGCAATTTGTGCAGCAGTTTAGAGCAAAGAAATGTCCACTCCATGTCCTGGTGAATAATGGTGAGTTCTGTTTTTTTCTTCTCATATCTGCAGGGGAAGATGTGACAAATGGAGCTCTTGTCTGTCACTTCACATTTCAGATAGATTTTCTGAACCATGCAGCAGGTTACCATGGGGCTGCTTTAACTGGGATGTCTTTCTAGAGTTAAATGGCATTTTTTGGAGAGATTGTCAGGTGAGCAGTCTGAACACTTCAATGCCACACCTGCTCATCATGTTATTGCAAGTCTGGTCTCTATGCTGTGTTTTTTTAGCTCTCCACCACTAAAAATAATGCAACTATACAAGAATCTGAGCATCCCTAACAAAAATAAAAAAGGAAAGAGAAGCTGTATTTTATACCAGTAGAAAATGTCTTTTCACCTTTGTTTACTTTCTCTCCCCTTATATTTTTCMCTGGATAAACACTTGTTTACTGTGGTTGACTGATGAGCTTGGCTGGGGGTTTAATCCACCTGAAATATAACCTAGTAAATTATCCATCAGCCTCAGAGAAGTCGCTGCATATATCAAGGTGTTGCTGGAAAGCTTTTCATAAAATTGCATCCTCAGTGGTCAGAGCACAAATTAAAAGGRCAATATTTATTTTGCATTMATACAATTATCAAATGAACATCATTATTATTAGGGATTTTATCTTTTGTTATTCACATACTTGCTGTCTAATTTTGCATAATAGTCACAGTATTTTTGAAAACCAGCCTGTACAATAATTTTCCTCCAGAAACCATGCATGCTCTGCATGCACTGTCCTAGAGGAGAATTTTCACCCATCGATTTAACAAGGGGAAAAAAACAACAGCAACAATTTAGGCTTCTTGGAGAAGTTTTCTGCTGTTATATGCTGCTGTTCTTGTTTTACCAACTATTTGCATRTGTTTTTATTAAAACATCCTGGAGAACATTTTTTATTTTCCTGTGCACACTTCAATCCTAGTGAGAGCAAACATGCTATAAATAAATGTGTTTTTTATATTTATTGATGTCTCAAATAGCTCTCAGTAGCACAAGCAAATACTGCAATAAAAACAAAGTGTTTTTTATTTACTGATTGATATGAAATGTTTGTTAATGTTCAGTTAAGTGTTTGTTTTTCTTTGATTAGTCAAAAAAGCCTACCATTATTATTTTAATTGTGCARTAATTAGCGGTCGTGGGTACTTAAGCCTAGTTACAAAGTCTTTCCAGATTTACATTTAAATATGCAGAGTAAAAGCTGTTGCACAGATGAAAACAATACTATTTGAAAAACACAGCATACAGTTCTATGCACCCATCAGGCAACCCTTGCTCTCCACTAATTTTTAGCACAAGCAAAGCCAGCATTGTCAGCAGGGGCTTGGAGGCCAGTTTGGGGGAAAAAATGATGAGGCTGAAGCAACTGGGAAGCCCTCAGGAACAAGGGATTTTTCTGCCCCAGCTGCTGTTGAATGGAAATAGATGAAAATTAAATCTATCTTCTTATGCAAGAAACAGAGTTGTATGAAAATAGGTCTCCTAATGTTCCTAATATGTTATGAGACCAAAGGGTGTAAGCCCAATACTTCTTTTAAGAAAGGAGCTTGAGACTAAAATTTGCCTGATTCAGTCTATACATTTGTGACTTGCAAGAAGTCATTTGATTCCACTTACCCTTTTTTACTAAGTACGGTTGGCAAGAGAAATCTGTTATTTGAGAAAATCCTTTTAGAAGCTACAATGAAATGAATGGTCCAAATCTGCTTTTTGCTTTAACACTCATGTCCAAAGCATAGCAAACGACTTCCATAGAACAGAAGCCTGGCAATGACTCCACTTTTGAATGCTTTTTCCTGCATATTCTTTTTTGTTTTTTATGGTCCTTTTTATAAATAATGTATYGTAAATACATTGCTTTTGTAAATAATCTTTGACATTGATTTTTGCTACTAGTTTAATATTGACAGCCCATTATTTTCTTGCTACACAAGAAGAAAGTGAACATACTGGTGGAGGAGAAATGGCCTGATGCAAAACCACCAGTGTTGAGCAGAATCAAGGCACATGCTGACATTTGGGCTTTCTGGTTAATTTTCCTTTTCCTTTTCCTTTTCCTTTTCCTTTTCCTTTTCCTTTTCCTTTTCCTTTTCCTTTTCCTTTTCCTTTTCCTTTTCCTTTTCCTTTTCCTTTTCCTTTTCCTTTTCTYCTTCTTCCTTTTCTCTTTTGTTGCTGCAACACAATGCACTAAGGAGGATGATTCAGTCCATCATGGACTGCAGATCGGGAAGCATTATTCACTCAAAAGCTGATCACAGTTGCCAGTTCCACTGCCTTTCCCATAAGATTTCCTGGACACACGCTTGTATGCCTAGAAGAGGACAATGCTTGCAATATTGAAATGTTGGATGGGAATGAGTTGTTTGGCATGTTGTCAGTGAGAGTGTATTTGGCCAGAAAACTCTGCTGCCAGGTGAAGGCATTTTTCATGACTTTTTGATGTTTTGCAGGACTTCTCGTAATGACACTGATTTTCTTATGAGTCAGAATATGCCTTTAGTTGGTTTCTTAGGGTCACCTGATACTTTTTTATTTCTTACAGGTCTCAAAACTCTAGAATGCTTAATATGAGAAGTTATTTTTATTTTTTAGCACGTGGATAAGAGCTGTGTGCCAGACAGCTACACAGTGCATTTGCAGGCAATCACATCCTTTTAAGAGTCTGACCCAAAATCCATTGGAGTAATGGAGATTCTCCACTATRTTTTGAAAATCAGACTTTGTGTGGATCCCATGATTCCTGATTCAGATTATCAGCAAGTTATAGTAAAAATTTTCCTCTCTGTCTTCATAGGGCCAAACAYTTTATTATCAGGGCTGTACTCTTTTGTTACATTTAATGTAAACATGCAAGAATTGTTACACTGAAAGTTTTGCACTATATATTAGTTTTATTTAATTGATTTAAATCAAAATCTTTTAACTTGATTGATATAATCATGTGCATATGTTACTGAACTTTCTACATATTATGTCCATAAATATGTATCCTGTACATATATGAAGGTGTGTGATATTTGTTGTGGGTTTGTGCAAACCTGTCAAAAAACCAAATATTTGAAGATCAGTTGATGAAAGTTCCAACATTTTTCAGYAATGCAAATTAGGAAATTAACATTGAAATATTATGAAAGACAGGAGATTTGGTGTGAATTACTGTAGTAGATAAATAATCAATACTACACCTGACCTGAAGTTGTTATGAAATTCATCAGATTTTCAGGCCACTGGTGAGTTTCGTTTTTTAAAAATGTCTCTCCACCACTTGTTGTCCATCTCTTGCCCAACTCAGGGATTTAGTTGGAAAAATAAATTAATACTAAAATCCTGAGTTTCAAAGTATTCTCCTAGAGCTAAACTTCCAGGTCACACAATAATCTAGTGAAGGTTTTTAGGTACCCAGCTAAATGGAGATTAGTGAACTAGTCGCCTCCTCTGTTTATTTTTTATAGTTTATTTTAGCATATATATTTAACTTTCTAATTTCTAATTTAAAAGGAAAAATTTGGTTGAATGCACGCATTATTTCAGCTGACAAATAAGGGCCTGTTTTTGCATTACTATACTTTCTGCCTCAGTAATGTGCATGCTCAGCTCTTGGTTTTTAAAATAAACAAAACATATTAAAAATGCAAATAGAGTATTATATAAACATTTTTTAAATGTAATGTGCTAATGCTGAAAAGAGAAAAACGCTATGACATAGAAAAAAATTCATTTTCTGTAGAAAACGAGAAGGAAGCTAAATGGTCGAATTGTGAGTCTCAGAAAGAGAGRTGCAGCACAAGAAGTGCAGAAAGCTTAATCTGACAGAAGGTCAGAAGGATGTKTCTTCCATTCTGCTAATTAGCTATTGGGTGCTAATTTTAAGTTTTGTTTTGGAAAGAACTGTGTCTTTGTACAGCTGAAAAGCATTTAGCAAATTACAGCATGTACACTAGTGTTAATTATTTAATGCATTCCTAAAACTGTCATTGCTGTTAAAATGCATTAGGAAGTCTGCTGGTTTTTTGTGGTTGAAAAAGAAACAGATACTAAAACACTCTRTAAAATTCCATGACCAGTAGTCACTGTTTCATGCCAGAGATGTTTTTCTAACCTTTAAGGCAGTCATTTTCTCTGTGTGCTAGAACCGTTTCTCAGCACCTTGTAGACAATGTTTTTGTTTACAGTACCTAATGGTCTCAAAGCCAAGAGAGCTAACACCAAAATCASAAGCTATTTAGTGATAGCAGAATACCTCTGGATGCCAAATATGCACTAACTCATTAACAATAAAATGCTAACTCAGAGATTTCAGGCTATTATTGGCCTATTGCAGACAGATTACAGTTAATATATTTCAGGTTGAAGCCTATCTAAGCCAATTTAAAATCAATATTTCTGAACTGCTAACTAATTCAGACGATCACATTTCGTACTKCATGGATCATCTGAGAAATTATCAGTCTCTTGATAGAATGAAAAGTCTGTATAAGCTTACATCTTCAGTTCCTACGGCACAACAAAAGCTGTATCAGTAGCTAAGTATGTGAACTATATATATTTCCTTGTGTTACCTACACACAGTCCAGCCATGTGCAGTTCAGCTATGATCCATAAAATGGTCCCATGCTTGCTGTCATGGTTGATCTCATATTAAATTATTCCTGCATTTGAGTATTTGCAGGATCAGATCTTCAGAAAAAGTGTGAAATTTGAGGGTTGGGAACAAGGGCACGTATCAAATGCAAACAATTTTATACATACTTACCTACTCACGGGTATTATTTATAAGTTGAATTTAATAATATTTAAATTGTTTGAAATTACACAGTGGGATCTATGAAAATATCCTGTCCCACTGGATTAAATAAGAGCCCGCTCCCTTCTCGGTAGCAGCTGCAGGCTACACTGACTGTTCTGATGAAAGAGAAAGCTCAGAGATGTGGCAATTCACTGGAGAAGGCCTTGAGGGAAAGTTAGTGAAGAGCATTGCTGTTGACTCCAGTGAAACTTGGATTTCATTGAAATTAATGCTTTTCCAGCTGCACAGGAAAGCTGCAGTGAACTCAGGATATGATATCTCATTAAAGTTCTTCCGGTGTCTTGCTTACAATATCATGTTTCATCTTTATTCTTCCTCAAGGACAAATTAGAAAGATTCCCAAGGAAAGCTGTGATGGAAAAGGTAYAGAGGGACAGGGAAAAAGAGAAAGGGATGAGCAGAAGAGCAAATAGCCTTTACCTGTGTGTAATGGATGATAAGTACTAGACATCATGGGAGAGCTGGGCCTTTGGGAGATGGTTTGAGTTGGAAAAGGTAATTTGAGGTGGAGATATTGACCTTAAATGGATATTCCATGGATAATGGGRAAAACTAGAAGATTCTTAAGGACACTAACATGCAGTGTTAACATTAACATTCGATGAGAGGAAACTCCCAGAGCCATATTTTTAATGAAGTTCAGTGCATGACAGGTGCCACCTCCTCAACTTTTTCAGAAGATCTCATCTTTKAAGAGAGCTGACTGGAAATGGTTGGGAGGCTGGCTGATCCACAGGTTGGAGGTGCCTTGGGTATTGCAAGTAACTTGTCTGGGCACATGTGTCAGAGTACCATGACACTGCTGGCAGCATCCAGCCTGGATTGTTCAGAGCAGCTGAGGGYTGTGCAATGCCAACATTTATCTGGMGTACTTTTAGCAGCAGTCGTCAGCTAGAGATTTTTTTATACTTGAATAGCACTGTTGTCTGCCAGAATTATATGTGTCTTATATGAGGGTGTCGGGTTTCCTATAAAAGGTTTTTTATTGGAAGAACTAATAACTTAGAGGGGTGACCTTAGACTACTTCTGGTTTTCAAAGAGTAAGGATTTCATTCATGAAAATCCTGACTTTTGTTTGATATTATCTGTGTCTTTCTGATTATTTCCAAAGCTTTTTCTCTGTCTGTGATATCAAACACTTTGTGAAAGGGGAAATATCTCAGGTTCCACMTGCTGCAGGTTCTTGACCCATTTGCTTTTATGTCTTGAATGTGAATGTTTTATCAGTGCAAGACAGATACAAAATTCAGCTATTGATGGATTAGGAAACCCAACCGGTTCTTAAGTGTGTGGAACATTTGCCATTGGCTTTTCTGAAAGGCAGGAGTGAGCCATGTTTTATTTTTATTTAATCCTTTCATACCTTTTAGGTAAAAATATTTTTATACAAATTGCAAAACAAAATATTTTACTTTAAGAGAACATCCTATTGAATTAGAAAGCTGTGACTGACTTTCCTATTTTCTGATTGTGAGTGAGATAATTTACCATTGTGCCAACTCAAATAACCAAGAAGTTACTGGGCASTCTTTTAGGAAACAAAAGGGTTTTTTGAACCAGACCTAATTAGGAATGCTCTCATTTATATTAGTGTAAAATCAAAATCTTTGTTATGGAATGCATTTTTTTAGCTGACACATTTTCCAAGGAACTCACTTGTGCTGCCTGTGTTCATGTGTAGCAGCATGACACTGATTCAGAAAGTGACTCTGATCTTAAGGAGGTTTTACAGCCTGCTCAGTTATGTTCCAAACCTACCAAGATTTGGTTGTTCTCACAGTCCTCGAGTGTGTATTATCTGCATTTTTTCTTTTTTTTTTTTTTTYTTTAACCTACTGAGAAACATAGAACTTGTCTTTGCTTTATGTCCTTTGGCACAGCTAATACAGTCCACTTCTCCCTTGTGAATATTATAGGTGGGTCTGGGAGCACTAGCAGTAGACATTACTCAGTTTTCAATTCCTTACTACTTAGCCAAACGTTTGGTGTTTGGGCTAAGAGTTTCCATGCCAAGTATTTGCCTTAGGCTGTTTTATTTTTTCTTTTTTTTAAAAATTTTGTAATACCAGATAAAACAGTTTATCTGCTTCCAGCAGCAATAAGACAAACATCTTAGGAGTTTTTTAATATCAAAAATGATGGTAAGATTTTTTGTAAAGGCTGTGGTGTTTTCACACAGTTTGGAATTGAATGCAGACAAGATGTTGCCTTTGTGTCAGTGGTGGCCTCAATCCTCCAGGGTCTCAAGTTTCTGTCCCATGCAAACAGACTGTGAAGAGCTGATGGGGGGGAGGAACAGGACAGTTAGTTAGAAACCATCAGGATGGCAGAAGCCTTGATGGCAAAACATTTGAATTTTCTGATCAAAAGGATTTTATAAACAATTAAATGATGAATGTAGCATATAATCTTGTTAAATATCAGAAAACTGATAAGAGAGCAAGTACTGGGGTAGATCTGGGGTGGGTAGTGAGGACAAAGAGAGACCTTAGTTGTGTCTGAACAGTAGGAGATGTCTCAGTCAGAGGTTGGAAATGCTCAGACACTATATAATTCACAAGCACTGAGTCCTTAAACTTGACTACTAGAGTCTGTTGGGCACTACCTCATTGAACTCTTCTTGCAGTGAGGGAATTCTTGACTGACCTCTTCCTTGCAGAGCGCAGTTATGTGTGATTGAGTAACAAAGGAGCTACAGTGCCTGGGTAAGAAAATTAGGGAGAAGGAACTTAACGTTTGCAGCAAAGGAGAGAGACAGATGAAGCTGATATGCGTGTCTGGGGCTGAACCTCTCCCCTCCTTCCTGAACACATGCAGTTCCTTGATAAGATCAGCATGGGATCACTGCTTTGTGGGGGTAAGGGAGGAGGGGAGGCTGGGAAGCAGAACACGGTCCTTGGTTCATCATGGCCATTGCCTGGTACAGGGAGCTGGGGAAGCTGACAGGAAAGGTAATCAGAAAAGGCAATGRGTGGTGCAGAGCATCTTGCAAGGGAGCAGGAGGTGAGAGCTCACGGGAACTTGTTCAGTGCTGGAGCAGAGGCTCAGGCAGACTCCTATGGAGAAATATTCCTGGAATGAGGCAGGAGAGACCTAATCCTGTGGAGATGGYTCTTCTCCACAGCCCCAGGCTGGGTCCTGCCCTTTATCAAACCTGTTTTCACAGTGGCCAGTACCCTTCAGAGAGGGGCCATGCACAGGACGTTGTCCAAGCAGTGCTGCCACACAGACTAACAACACGTGTCTTTGTGTCTCCCCAAGGGTCAAATGCATTGGTGTGGATTCTGTGTGTTATCCAGGTGTCACTGTTATGCCATGGGGTAAAAGTTYTTGCTTTGTTTTGTTTTCTTCCCATTTGACTTTGGAAAATTGCATTTACCCATTTAAAKAGCCCCAAAAAACATTAGGAAATGCACGAGTTTCAGCTCCCTCTGGGGAGACAGGGAGCAAGACCATAGCACTGGAAAACTGCACCAAATTTCATCTGTGTTCTTGTGTTTTTCTTCTAAACTGTTAGGATTTTTACCATTTCAGTTTTCATACACTTCTGTGTGTGGTCCTGCCAAAACTCAGAACATTTCCTGGGATACCAATAGGCATGTGGCATCCCTGAAGCGCTGGACTCTGGGTTAGGGATGTGTCTCAGTAATCAGCTAAAAAAGTCACAGCTTTTCCAGCAGTGCTGTGAATTCACTGCTCTGCAGCCCACGCGAGGCAGTGAGAAGCAGTACCTGTAAGAAGCAGCCACATGGGCACACTGGTGCCTCCAGTAAGCACTTCTGGGGGTGATCCTTCCAATAAGGCATTGCTCATTGCTCTCTGGCCAGGAAAGACCTACAGGGCAGGCATATTCTGGGATGGAATAGTCCAGCTGAACAAGGTGGAACAGGCCATCCAGCACAGGCAGCCTGGCCAGGGGATGCTGCTGCATGAGTCTTCTGCTCAGGAGAGACGGGGGTTGAGCTGTCCTATGTGTAGATGCACCCACAGATGCTTTGGTGTGAAACAAATTCCATAGAGTGGGGTCGGCTGCCTCATGTGGCTGCACTCATGGGATGGAAAATGCTGCTAAAGGCATCAGCTAAACAATGAAAAGCCTGTGCTTCGTGCTTTTTACTGGAAGTAACTGTCTCTTAATTTTTTCACTTGGGAGCATTTTTGKTACAGTGTGTATCTCTTCCTTGTAAATAGCAAGAACTGGATGAATGTGATGATAAAGGTTCTCCTCCTGTTGTGAAGGTGTTATGTGTATGTGGCTGGCCTATTGTGTTATTTGCCCAGCCTTTGGCTCTCTGGGGATAAAAGAACTCRTGTGAGGGGAATCTTTCTCCAAACCCTCTTCCATGAGCCTGGCTGGGAAGGCAGACATTTTGTTCTGCATGTGAAAATGAGATTTAAAATCTTCTTTTGTAGTAAAYTTGAGAGAACTGACTTCAAAAACTACCAAGTTGCTCACTGTAAATAAATCCAGATGWGTGAAATACTTGTATTTTTACAGCTCTTAAAAGACATTTTGTAATGGAGATGAAGGATGTCTTTGCAGTGGGAGGTATGGGARTTAGAGTAATATTTGTCATTACCTGCAGGACAAGCAGGAAAAGTGCAAATTCTCCTRTATATTTCTCCTATATATTCTCCTGTATAATTCAATAAAAATGCAGTATGTCTGGCCTGCAATATTTACAACTATCATAAAATTYTTGGTTATGCTGCATGCAGTACTAGATCTATTTTGTTCTTAAAATTGCATAAGACATTGATGGATCTTATACTAAGAATTTAGTTAGAAACTTTTATAGAAAACTATTATAAATCCCTGCTTACAAAGACAGGTCTCTTGAAGTGTATTCATTCTTTGAGTGAGAAATATATTTATTGCCTAGTTATAGAAATAAAAAGAGATATAATTTTTTATTCATTATAGCTAATTAAAAATATGTATAATTTGAACAAATTACAATAAATGCGGAACTGCAGCACATTGGAAGGTATTRCTATAACAACAGTTGCTCAACATARTTATGCAGAAAAATATTTTCCTTATTTTAATTTATTTCTACCTCTGCAAAATCACRCATCCATGTTTTGCTAAATCTGATTTTATAGCCACACTATCAGTCTTTTTGCCACAATATTTCAGTAACAGCTAATCATTTGCAAAGTGAAAGCTTATGTTCAGTTTACTTATTAATTCATTTTCTAACACCATCATGTTATCAGTGGCATTTTAAAACTGAATCTTTGGGACACCGTCCAGCTAAATCTCAGGGGAAAACATTTAAGGAGGTTGTATCAGRACTGAGGTGTTTTGTATTACTGCTTTGTATACTTCAAATCTCACATGCACTCTGAAAAAATCATAAGTCAATAGTTATTGATAATTAAAATYAGAAAGATACTGAGTTGTTTGGATTTCATACCAGAGGAATAAGCAAAATCATTCTTAGTTTACAGTGAAGACACAAAGTGTTGGTTAATATTTCAATAGTATTGGACTAATTCAAAGAATTAAAAATAGAAGCAGCTTTCCTTCTTTGAGTTAACATTTGGATCCCTTAAAGAAAGCTGATGATGTTTCTGGACAAGAGAAAATCAATAGCATGCCACTTTTRGTATCTACTGAATGTTAGGTAGTTAATAATTTAAAAAAGAGAGCTTGCTGCTACGCTTACACGGTTTTCCCTTTTGTTAAGGAAGCAGACAGGTTCAGTTGCCTGTTGGGTATTCCTTTGTATGCTCACTTTCAGTGAATTAAAGTGGCTTTTCTCAAATAGAGAAACTGCCCTCAAACTACAGGGCAAGATTTTTTCTTTGACAGCCATGATATAAACCACCTGAAAGATGAGAGCCTTTAAAAAAAAATATTTCAAAGGTGTTTTGGCTTAACATTATTTGAATAGYTCTTGAAGACAAAGAGGGAATTGTAGTCACACTAGATGCAAGCAGAAGTGATTGTGCTTTCTCAAGGACTTGACCAGAATTTCTGCTCAGGGGATGCTCCTGAAGAAAGAGCAAAATAATTTTGGGGAGTGTGTACCTTTACAGTTGTACATTGCATGAGTGAATGTTTTTTCTGTCTCCTGACCCGAGCTCGGTCTGTTTTTTGCTTCCAGSATGTGCAGCACAGATGGTGGAGACTAATTGGGGTGGAGGGCAAAGCCTCTGTGTGTTCTTGAAATCCTGTGCCTCTCTGGAGGTCGAGGGTGAAGTTGCTGTGGCACAGGCACCCTCGGGGCTGATGTGAGCCATGGCAGCCTCCCTGTGCTTGCCTGCTGGTCATGATGCAAAGCTGAACRGCTGTAGCAGCTGCCTAACGTGCTTCTCTCAGGACAAATTCCTTCATCCTCCATCTGACCCAACCAACAGAAGTGTGTCTGTGCATTCAGGGTCTTGTAGTGAGCCCTGCAGCAGCCCCAACAGATGCAGAAGCAGCATTTGGGGTGCACATAACCCTTGCTGTACTGGGGCTCTTTTAAGTTGTCTAGCTTTCTTGGGCTTATGTTTTACCAGTGYTGAGCAAACAGACCTCTGGCAAACTGCTTCCTTTCAGCTTTTCCAYGTGTCAGAGCTTTGGAGGGCAGGATGGCCTCCGAGAGATGCAAAACAATTCCTTGTACCAGCCCTGGTGCTCAGAGATGCAGCACCGTTTCCATCTACCCTTCAACAGCTCCTGCTGACTGTCTGTGCTAAAACTCGCACTGTAGCAGGCTGGAACCTGGTCTGGGAGCTTGGGGTTTGTTGCTGTTTGAACCCTTTCCTTCTTCTATGAAAACAAGAAAAAGTCACAACYGGGCTTATCTTGCATTTGCATCTGTCTAGAGCCTTCCCACCAGTTCTCAGTCCCGGCCACTGCCCCAGATCTGATTATAGACWGTTTACAGCAGTAAATGACACTGGGTGATACTAATCAGGGCTTTTGTGGAGCCTCATCATGTGATTTGGGTTTATTTCACTGTACCACCAGTCAGCATGGCTCATGTTCAGTCTCAAGTTCTCCATTTGCAGGTATGCTCTGTTCCACTCWGACCTTTTGTTTTCTCTGTGGTCTTCTTGAGTTTCTTCCCCTCCTGCTGCTTCTCCAGTTGCTCCATTAAGCAGTAGGAAGCCACAGATGAATCACTACGGGTGTTTGCCATAATAAAAAAGGTCCCCAAAACATCTCCCCTTTGGCCCAAGCAGTAGCAACAAAGCAGGACTGTCAGGTGGCAGAACCTCCCAAAGGAGCGGTGTAGATGCAATTTAGAATGCTCATTTAATGTGCCATCATCAGGTCGGGCTAATATCAGGAAATGGGGTATTAAAGGCTTTTTAATGGGCACATGAAGTAGCATGAGGACACTCTCTCATGTCTTGTGTGCTGTATCATGTTCATGGGTTTTAGAGAGAAGCGTCCTATAACAAGATTTCTATGAGTTATGTCCACCTACGTTTAAATGACAAAGGTCATGTCCACTTGCACAGTAATTAAATTTTAGTAAAATAAGAACATAKCATTCAAGTCTATGCTATTATTGAGCAGGGTCACTATCACATGAGCAGGGTAGCTATCCCTCACACAGCCTCAATATACTGTACAATTTATGCACGAGCTCAGAATTCTCTGCAAGATGCTGTAATCAACATTGCGTGTTGGGGATGTGGATACTTATTTTAGACACTGAGTTTGAAAATTGTGGTTTGTAGAAATTTATGCAAAAATATTGCCAAAATAAGCATTGAAAGCCTAATTTCAATATGCAGCTGCTTGTAAGCATGGTAATTAGGATATATTGGGTAAATTTACTACATCTTTTCTCACTCACACCAGTGAGACAGAAGTTGCAGATTTCAGATGTAGACTCACCAGAGCTTTAAACTCCAGCCAGGACTCAGGAGAAAGCTTTCTGGGAGAGTAGATCTGATGCTTACCTGGTCTTGTGTCCACTGCTCTGAGCTCTGATGGAGGGAATTGTAGCTGGGATCGCCCAGCTCCCATCTCATGAAAACACTTTTTACAAACAAACTCATTTACTCTCAAGCCTGCAGGGAGGGAGGGAGGAAGTCAATCGGGGTGTTATCTGGATAAAGGAACCGAACTGGGGGCTTGGGCATTTTTCTTGTCAGGAATCAATCAGTGTCAGCTTTACATTTCACATACCCTCACCAGTCACTCATTGCTTTAAATGCTTTGTTTACCCTCCACAGCAGGAGATCCGTACTCCTTCTAGCTTGCTGCTCCTCTGAAATATATCAATAGGTTTTACTTCTACTTTTTCCTCCAGCTGGGGTGATGCTGGTCCCTGAAAGGAAGACGGTGGATGGGTTTGAGGAGCACTTCGGCTTGAACTACTTGGGACACTTCCTGTTGACAAACCTCCTCTTGGATACGCTGAAGCAATCAGGAACGCACAGTCACAACGCTAGGATCATCACTGTCTCATCAGCCACCCATTATGTAGGCAAATTGCACCTAAACGACTTACAAAGCAGGTACCTTTCCCTTTTTGGTATTCATTGATCTGAGGTAACCGTGTGCAGATTTAACTACAATTGTTACTGACTACTGAATGAGGTGGGGTTTTGCTGCCTTTTTATTTTATTTTTTACAATTTATGGTTCTTCTCAAGCAGTTGCYTAATATATTTCAGATTTGAACAATGCTTGCAGCCCCGAGTCAAAGACACAAATAATTTACAAACTTCTGAACGGCGTATTTTATTGTGGACTTTGGAAACCTCGCTTAGCT
>NW_026623434.1:998958-1009281 GCF_030028575.1 Malurus melanocephalus
TTTTTTTTTGCTGCGGTGATGGTGGCGGCGCACGCAGCTCCCGGGCTCGCCGCTGCCTAATCAGGGACACTCTCCATAACTTGGATGTTTGAAAATGGTTCGAGTGAACGCTGCTAGACATCGTGGTCAGGAGGATGCGTGCACTGAGGCTCTGGGATGGGCTGAGACATCCCCCGCAGCCGAGCGCGGCGGTGCTGAGTGCGCTCCGCGGGGCAGCGCGCCCTTCCTGCCCAGCTGCTCCAGCTGTTCCAGCTGTTCCAGCTGTTCCAGCTGTTCCAGCTGTTCCAGCTGTTCCAGCTGCTGTGCCGCCCTCCTGCTCCTGCTGCTCCTTCCTGCCCGCCGGCTCTGCCACCGCGCTGTCCTTTTCTGCCTCTATGCTGACATCTCGGTGTCTGCCCCTGGCTTCCCTCACAGCCCTGCTCCGGCCTCCCCCACGCACCCCAGCCCGGGGTGTGACATCCTGCCTGCCCCTGTCCTACTCCTCTCCCTCTCATCACTGCCAGCTCTAAACCCTGCCTCATGTCTGTGTCACCCCCTGTGCTCCCCCGAGACCTTATTGACATCCAGGTTCTGGGCACCCTGGGTTTTCAATCCACTAAGATGGGTTAAAATACGTGGATGACTCCTGCGTGCCTGCTTTCGTTTAGGARAACCGTGGATGAATATCTGTAGGATATTTCTGACATTAGAAAGACATCAAATGATGCGGTAAATGTCTCTGGTATCATACAGGAGCCGTGTAGAGTGGTTTAGTTAGGGGAGGAATGGGCAGGATAACTGAGATGAATTTCCAAATTTGCCCATGCAGTCATGCGTGGCAGTTACGTGCTCACTAACAGGCTCAAACAGAGCCTGCCTTCTCTGCGGCTCCAGAGGGCTTCTGCCTGCCTGCGCTGAGTTCTGTATTATTTCCATGAAAATCTGCCTCCATCCTTGGACAGGGACTTCAGCATGTGTTCAGAGGTACCCGGCCCAAGGTTTCATTTCATAACAAACACTAAAATTAGAGGGTAGTGCTGTTTCCGCYGCAGATATTTTACATATGAACGCTACATTAGGCATGTCAAACTTCTGATTACTTATTATGGCATCAGTTTTATTACAAGCCATTGTTTAAACCTCTGCAGGWTAGTCACAATTTAATCTCTTGCTTGTAAAACAACCAGAGGAATTTGCCCTTACTCTTCACTTGATGTATGTATTCATTGTTTCTGATGGGCATGTGCTGGATGGCACYGTTCGAGGGGG
Organism: Malurus melanocephalus; assembly: GCF_030028575.1. Taxonomy (NCBI): domain Eukaryota; kingdom Metazoa; phylum Chordata; class Aves; order Passeriformes; family Maluridae; genus Malurus; species Malurus melanocephalus. The sequence continues at coordinate 1,000,207 of NW_026623434.1, forward strand.
CTAAGGGGATTAGGATTTCTTTGGGCTAAAATGAGGAATGCAGAATTAAATGTGACTGTTYTGTGTCTCTAGACAGCAGTAGTTTCCTTGATTATAGCAAGGCCTTGTACTGTGCCTTTTTAATTTAGGATCATCCCTATCTTTGATTCATCATTATTAACTCATATTTTAAAGGAACCAGAAATGTTTCAGTTAGGAAAGTTACCATTGAGCAAGAACATGACCAGCCAGACATTAAAAATAATAATATACCAGTGAGATTTACCTGCAGCTTTTGTGTCCTTTACATTTCAACATTATTGATGTAGGAAGGGTTGTTAAGGATGACAGGCTCTGACTGATTTTGCTTCCTCATTCCCACACAGATGCTCTGAATTACTCAGTGCAGCAGTGGTGCCTGTGCATAGGCACRCTGGTGAAACCCAGAATGGGCTGTAAATTCAGGTCCAATCCTTTTCTTAGTTCAGATGTAAAAAGATGCTTCTGGGTATTTTTTTTAGCCTAGTGTCCAATAAGCCCCCAGTCAGGTGAATAGTTTGACATCACTATAAGCAGTGCTGCAAAAAACAGTGAGATCATTTGTGTGTTTGAGTGTCCCTACAGTGTGAGTAGGGGGTTTAGCAGGAGGGCTGTTGGGGGATATCATACCCAGGCATTGCCTCCTCTACAGGGCCCTGGAGATGCCTTGTGATTCAGAGCAACATTCAAGAGCTTTAATGGATGTGCTAAAGACACCCATGATAAAGTATCCCAGTCATGCCATGTCTCRTTTTTGCTGCTTGTGTGGATGAGAAATCATTCTAAAATTTTTTTGCTGTTGTTTTTCCCTTGTTTTCAGTTGCGCCAGTTGGCTATAATTCATTTAACAACTAGGGTGTATGTTCCCAGATTGGCTGGTAGTTCTAACCTTGAAGGAAAGCAACAAAACCATCTGGAGTCATTATTGGAGAAAGGAGGGCTGTGCTCTGTGCTGGGAAAATTRCTGCTGGCAGCAGGCTGAATTGTTTACCATACTCTTGTCCCATTATTCCTAGATGTTAGTTGGGCTACTGCCCTGACTGAAGGTGACTGACAGTATTGGAGCAGGGATTCATCCATCAAACATGGCAGAGAAGGAAAGCTAAAAGACTTGACTTTAATGAGACAGTAAACTGAGTTTCAATTCTCTGCTTTACCACAGACTKCTCTGTGGGATCTTTCCCCCACTCAGGAGACTCTGGACTGGCAGTCACATTTGTGGCTGTTTCTCCTCATTGCTTGTACCTGCTGCTGAGAGATCTGAAAGCAGACATTATCCATATCAGTGACCACAGGACAACAGCAGAACAAATAATTGTTGGAAGGCCTGTCCCATGAAGAGTGCAGCTTGTGTTACTGTCCTCCATGTTTCCTCTTTGGTTTTCTGCCACCTTACCAATCTGATTTATCCCATGCTGCTCTTGTTAGATCCTTTTYGGTGGAATGGTTAATTTAACTTTGTCTTTAAGCATTTTTCATTATTTTCCTTCTTCTGTGGTTTTTTTCTTCATGCTTGCCTTCTTCTTCATCTGTGTCTTTTGAGCTTTTCTGTTTAAATTGTCTTTTCCCTCCCTATCTCTCTYTWTTTTWTTTTTTTTTTTTTTTTTGGATGTCTAATTTCAATCCACCAGTTTATTCCCTCCTCTCCATTTAACTTCCTCACTTCTTCTTATCTTTTCCCGTAGCCCCGCTCCTATTTCTTGGCCGTGAATGCCATTTCCCCCCTTTCCTCCCCTCCTCTTCWCACACACACCAGTGAGGAGCCATGGCATGGGTACATCAGGGCAGGACAGAGCTTGTTCCAAGCTGGCAGGGCACAGCTTGTTTCATGTGTGTTATTGAAAATGCAAACTCACACACACAGGAGCACTGACTGTTCTCCCAGTGCTTTTGCTGAAGGATATGTATGAGGAACATCAAACGCCTYTGTGGTCTTTTAGATCCAGACCATTTTCAACAGCAATCATATGAGTCGACAAGGGGTTCCCTAAGGCAAATCATTCTCCTTCATCCCTTCTTTGAATACGACTGTTTTCAGGGAGGTGAAAGTTTAGCAGGAACACAATTTATCTGCAAGCATTTCCACAGTGGAGATTTCAGCAAATGCATGCAGAGGGTAGCACATTGTGTGCTCYAGCAGCACAGCTAGCATGTCCTTCTGTCCTCTTTGGCCTGCCTTAAACAATRCTTTCTAAAGTGAGAGGAGAAAAAAGCATGATCATGAGATAATATAGCTGTCTGGTTTCAGCAAAAGCTTGAAGAATAATGTACCATCCACTTGGGTTGAGATGGGCTTGAGCAGTGCACTGGAATTCATGGTGTTCTTTCAAGGCTGGGGTGAAGGATACTCCTATGAGTGTTCTACCTGCCGAAGCAAGAAGGTATTTTTRGGAAAATAAAGAAAAAAGACCATATTCTCTTTTCAGGCTGTGGATCACAGCTGAATATGCTCCTTTCCCAGGGGTTAGCATCTTGGTGTGTTCTGTCTAGCTCTTTCTCCATGACTAACTATTCCTTTCATCATCCTCTCTTTTTGCATACCAAATAGGCCCTATAATGCAGTAAATCACAGATCTATGAACTCCCCAGCCACAGTAACACAGCTCCTTTTCTGGTTCACATCTCTTGTATATTCAAGAACAGTTAGTCACACTTTTCTGCTCTCTTTCCTCTGCTCTCCAACTGCAGAAAGAGCTGATTTTTTAACATCTCCAAGCTGAATATGATATATTATATATCATTTCGATATTTTCCCTGTAGCCCTAGTGCATGAATCATGTCAGAGACAATAGAAGTTAAATGAAAAGAATTGCAAAATTCYCAGCTCCCACATGTGTGTCCTAGCTGTTGTAAAGTAGGGTAAACATCTCTGCCCAAGACCTGGGAAGATTCTGGAGAGATCAGGCACCTCCAGTTAATCTCTGTTAGGCAGTTCATAAGGAACTGCAACAGGAAGTGTCAGGTATGGATGGGAAAATCTGTCTAGCAAAGTCTCTGCAGACATCCTGTTCTTGTATGAGGAGTGTCCTTCACCTTGTGTTCTTCTGTGTGYGATCTTTGTTGGTTAAAAAAGGTTGTATTAAATTTGGGCAGAAAGTTGAGGGTTTTTTCCATCAGCATTACTGAAATTTTGAAAAATATTTTTCCATGAACAGCAACTGAAATTTAAGATGCTGAATTACTTTTGGAAAATCCGTATCCATTTTTGAAACCAAAACATTTTATTCCAGTGTTCTAAAAAAAATTAATTTATTTATAATTATCCTTATGGGTACATTGGCATTCAGATTTTGAAGTATGATGATAAAACTGAAACTCCYAACCTTTAGTTTTCAAGAAGTATCTCCATCAGTATCATTTTTTTTGTAAGCTGGACATTTGTGTAAAACAGAATGTCTTTGTGAGTTGACTTTTTTTTCCCTAAGGAAAAGCTTCTATGATTTAAATACCCAGTTCGTTCCTTCAGTGCATTTTCATGATTGATCTGTCACTTAAAGTTTCTTAATTCTCTCTGAGTGGAAGAACTGGAAGTATAATATCTTCAATTCAAGCAAAACATGAAGCTGATGTAGCATAGTAGTAGCATAGTACTGTTATGGTTTTTTTTTTTTTCTAATTTTTAATATAAAAAAGGAAAATTTGTAAAAGGAAGTAGGAGAGATTTTTATTACCCCTCTTTGTAAATCCATTTTAATCAGTACAAGAGTCTTTCATAATAACATATACACTGGACTGTTGTTTAATAAAATGCTGCAAAAAATATAGAAATTATGATAATAAAATATTTTTCTAGATAATAAGGTAGATACATATTATCATAGGTTTTATTTTACTCGTTGAATATGTGGTTTTGTTTGAGTTCTCTTTAAGCAGCTTCTCACTATGACTTTTATTGCATATTCTATTGCAATGTTCTATTTGCAAGATAAATCGTGTTGCCTTGACAGTACCAAATGCCAGCTGCAGCACAGCGCTGTATTCATTTAGACACGTCCTTCCTGCAGCAGGTTATCAAGTTTTCCTGTATAGAGTGAGATTATGAGTATTCAAATACTTACTGCACACACATAAGGGTGTTTCTGCCCTTCTTTGCCAAATACTTTCTGTATAAATGTAAAACCATTTGCTGCTTTGCGAAATGATCCCTTGTGTTTGCAGCAATTAGCATTAATTGTAAAAATTGACTCACTGGCCTGGAAAATGAGTGTACTGGGGAGGGCACAGATCTCAAATTCTATAAGTTAATTTAAAAAAAAATAAATGGGCTACTTTATCAGCAGACCAATTCATCAATTCAAAASACAGAGTTCTAGCTCGAATGCATCAAGTGTTTTATCCATCCCTATCTGTTCCTGCAACCAGTAACAAAGAAATATTTAAGTCTGGATGCCAACTTCAGAAATTTCATTTTACATTTATTGATGTATTTTCATTCTGTCGAATCACAATGCTTTTAGGGTTGAATAATTTCTGGAGAACAATAACCACAAAATACCACAAAGAACCAATACCACAAAAGTGACGTCATAGTTACATGTATTTGGGGAAATTAAATGTAGCTACTTTGTTGTCACAATGTTAAATTCCTTCTCGTCTAATAGGAATTAATTGTCTTAACAAAGGATTATTAATAATCCTTTTGATTTATTGATTTAACAGGACATGGTGTTTCTGAACTAGTTCAAAATTGCAACATGCTGGGAAGTATCTGAGATACGGGTGTTCCCAATTCCCAGCCTCTCCCTGCACCGTGGGGTGGGTGGGAGAAGCCAGCTCTGTGTGGCACTCAGGACAGTGGTTCTCATCGATGTGCTGCTTTCCTAAAAGGTTCTATGGTAATTTGAAAGTTAATGTGCTGCACTCGTGATAGAGAAGGCAAAAGGGACTCAGAGGACTGGGAGGAGAGAGAGACCTTGTCACTCTTGAGAGGGGAATTAAGTTTAACATCTTTCTGTCAGCAAAAAAGACTCATTAAGGCTGAATGAACCTTAAAAACTTTGGAGTTCAGGTGCTGGTGATTATTGAGGTGTTTTAAGCATTCCTCTCTATTGCCTGAACTAACATCATCCTCCCTGTATCTTGTCAGTGGAGTTGTCCTTTTGGCTGCCTGTCATCAGTGGGGAAGGCTGGTGCACAGGCCCATAAATCCCTGGAAAAAATGTGTTAAGAGGAATGGTCAAAGTTATCAGCTCACCTTCCAGAAACCCCCTCCAAAATCAGCCCTGCTGTTGCTCCTGGTTCTTTACAGCCAYACATCCCATGTCTTGGCACATGCATTAAGGGTTATCAGGTATGGTGCAAGGGCAGATTTCTGCCTCTGATTTGTTAACCTTTTCTCTCTTCCTCATCCTAAACCTCTTTGCACCGTGAAGGAGAACTTCATCTGTTCAAAAGCAGACCAAGCAAAACTTACGCCTATGAAGAACAACTGTTCTTCCGATTAAATCAAGTTCTTGATAAAAAATGTGTTGTGAAAACTGTGCTTTCTAAGTAAATCTCTGTAAAGATAAAATATTTTAGCCTCCAGGTGTTTTAATACCGACAGAATGTCTGATACAGTAGTAGCTTTGCTGCTCCATTTCTTCCATTCTCATTTTGTGTTGGGTGCTGTGGTAGCCCAACCTTTCTCATCACGGGAGGTGGAGGGAGCTGTGCACAGCAAAGTCTCAGCCTCCCAAGAGGGACAGAGACTGAGGAGCACTGTGGCTCACAGTAGCTTTAGGAGAAGGTCAAAAGTTTTTAAGGGTGTTGTTAAAGGTGTGGTGGGTGTGTTCAGTGTCTGAATTGCCACAAAAAATCAATCAAACTGTCGAAGCAGCAGTTTCTTTACGTTCTTTTTTTTTTCAGTGAGGGCTGGGGCAGGATGACTCTGCAATTGTATTGGTTTTTCAGGGTTTGAACATGAAAGTTCTTGTMATTTCCTGGAAAACCAAACCTGCCAGATTTCCCTAGGTTCTGGCATGTTTGCAAGTGGAAGAGGTCTTAAGGATTCTGGTCCCAGGCCATGCCATGCCCCTTCTTATGAAATGCTTGGTTTTCCATCACAGATCTCTGTTTACAGTGTTCCAGGGTGACACAGTGTTGGGAAATTTATAAAGTGAAACTCAAAACTCAGCTCTAAGGCCAAATGGTACAGAAAGTGATTGCTGACACTGTCCTTTATGGTGCTTAGAAACAACCACTTTGCAATGCTGGCTGTGSACTGCTTTGCATGTTACTCCTTTCTTGCAGGTTTTCTTGTTTTGCTGAAGTTGGCCTGTTTATGTCCCCCAGGTAAGACCTTCCCTTTCATATTTAAATCTTATTTAAATCCCACCTAATTTCTGACAGTGGATGTGTGATGCTGTTAATGTACAGTCTCACAAGAATAAAAGCTTTCATGCTGTGTCTGGACTGTGAGTAGTTTCACAGATGCAGAAAACTTCCACACTTTATTTCCTCTGGTACTCATTGGCATTTCAGTTGTATTTCATCTTTAACCTAGGAGGGTCTTCCAACTGAGGGGAAGGCTTCTTGTGACGGTTTTTCACAAATAGCTGTCTTTCTTTATGAGTTTGTTCCTTGTCTTAACTCATGTACTGGGAGCTRCTTTTATTACTCAGATTGGAACTGTAATGTTCGTACTCTCACTACATAAGAAAACTTCTAAAAAGCAGAAGTTGTTAAATTGTTTCAACAAACAGAAACTGATTTTCAAAAGTATGATGTGCCAGTCTTGCTAATCTTTTGTTATTTCTGCAGACAAAGRTTGATGGCATAGCACTTTCTGCACAGTAGTTATAGATATCTCAGAGGAAAAAGCATTTTGTAGTCTGTGTGCACATTCAGGCTGCATTTCCTCTGGTAATACAGACCAGCTCTTCAGTRTGGTGAATATTTGCTCTTGCAGAACACATTCAGCACCTCCTTAAACCCAAGGCAGTGCTCAGAGGGTTGAGCCTGTCTCAATTAAACCTTAAATTATCTTTGCATACACACCAACAGAGCCTACTGTAAATCTGCCAGCCACATTTGGTGCACTGCGCTGGGTTGGAAATGGCAGCACTTTATTATACATACGCAGACCCTACAGTTCCTTTTGAGTGCCAGAATAAAAAGCCCAGAATTTGCAGCTAATCTGAAAAGGTTTACRCCAGTTTCAAGATGCTTTTTAAGAAAATTTTGGTTCATTCAAATTATTGCTGGGCCTTTTGTGGCCCTGTGTGCATTCTGGTGGAAGCAAAGAAACCATAAACACCCCCATTACTTCCTTCAGCTTAAAAGCTCTATTGTAGGAGAGGTAGGAAGCTTTCCACAAGTGGGTGGAGAGTACCTCCCCCCATTTTTAGCCCTAGAGATAATCTTACAAGATGTGTGACAATCTTCAGTAACCTGAGATCCAGATTATCCAAGAGATAATGTGAAAAGATATGTGTCCATGTTGTTTCTCTGTTCCTCAAAGGGTCACGAGAACACAGAATGTAGGTCTTGAAGCCATGATCTTTTTCTTGGAYAAAGCAATGCAAATCCCTGCTTCCCTTTATATATTTACTCATTCATTTGTTTCTTGGAGGTTTTTAATTGAGTGAAGGGATACTATTATGCTCAAATACCACTTCAGCTGTTAGCAAATACTTAACACTTCATCAAATGCCCTGACTGTAGAAAAGTGGCAATTTATACCACTCTAAATAAAGAGGTGCCTTTCCTGGGAGAATGGAATTTGAGGTACCTTTCCTGGGAGAATTTGGAACTTGAATTGGCCATTGATACTTAAAATAATCCAAAACATTTGAATTTTTTGACTTTTTAAAGGTACTGATTCTGGTGAGCTTTGACATGACCATGTTATATGCATTTGAGAACTGTGCTGAGTACACAGCAACAGAGCTGCACACAGCTCTCAGCAGATATGAATATCTGTCACCTCCTGCCATTAGTGGTAGGGATCAGCCAAATGAGAAACGATGCACTGATTCCATCTGGACGGCAGCAACACCCAGGATGACAAGCCCTGGCTGATTTTGCCTTGCATAAATGATTTTAAAATAAAAACATCCTAGGTTTCTTTACTAAATGTAGTCCTCCAAAGACAGTAAGTTAATTTTTGTTCCTTGTGCATTTCCTAAAGGCTGTAACAAGGGGCTAGTCACTGAATGCTATGTATTCATACAATGCTGAAAGTTGGGAAGCATGGCTKTAAAAAAGAAACAAAAACCAAAACACAACTCAGCTTCCAGCTTGTGGCTCCTACTGAATTGTGGGTTAAGCACAAGGCAGAAGTCGCTGATTTGCAGAGATATCAGTTACTGAGACCCTCACCAACATTTTRCCTGTYAGAGAGAGAGAATTTCCCAGCTCTKGGCTTTTGCCCTTAATTTTAAGAAAAAAATGTTATTTTACTACCACTGAAAGATGTCAGAGAATGCCTGGATTTGTCCAGAGCTGTGTGTGAGCAATATGTGGAACTGAGGAGCTCACTGCAGGAAGAGGAATGAAAGGCAAGATGGGTTGCTCTGAGAGTGCCAYTGGCCTATGGCTGCTTAAGCAACCCCCATGCCACAAATTAAGACATGAAGGATTTGCTTTTTAGCTTGTGTAGAACCACTAATTTAATGTATTGTTCTGGTAGCCTTCCTTTTGAACAAGTTCACCACAGGGTCATGAGGGCTCTTCAGGAGTCCCTAATGGTGTATTCCTTATTCACTCAAGGTTTATGCTACAGCCACATTAACTGTTATATGCATACATATGCACTTTTTRAAGTTATACATCACATATATGACAGAAATGTACATGAAGAAGTACATGAGAAGCTGCTCAGGGACACCCCAAAAGCCCAGTCATGTGCATGAAATGAGTGACTGTGCAAGTCACTGGTAACAGGGCAGCTGCTGTACAAAACATAGCTGTAACAACATCTAAATAAGTAGATAATACCTTAGATTGAAGTTTTGTTTTACTAATGTACATGCTTCTTTCTTTCAAATGGTCACATACTGGTTGTCAGTGATAATATATTCATTCTTATCTGTCCAGCTTGATTTTTTTTTCCTTGTCTGTATTTCTGGGCTTTTT
>NW_026623434.1:1009516-1044932 GCF_030028575.1 Malurus melanocephalus
CTATCAAAACTTGAAAAATCTTGTGCTGCATTCCCTGAAGAAAGAAAATTTAAGACTGTGAAAGCTTCATGAGTGTTTAATAATAGACTTTTATAGTCTTGACTAAGCAATGGTGATGATGTATTGCAAGATTAATGCATAAATCATTAGGAAGCTTTAGTCACTTTAATACAGCAAGTCCATGTTTTGCTTAATTCTCTGATTCATCCTAAGGCATATATTGAAATTTTGTGTGGCCTTTCATTAAAAACCCCAGCATGTCAGCCACGTTTTGCATCACTTGTCTTTTAATGGAGCACATAGCAGCTGGGCTTTCTGCAGTTTGATCTTGGTGCACTCTGCCCTCCAGGCAAATTAGCACACTGCAAATCGGGGAGCACGGTGAYGGCTGAAAGGAGGGTGACAATTGTGAGAGACAATTGTGAAAGAGGTCCACATCAGGAACGGTTCAGTGCTAGTGCTGGCTGGGCTAAACTGGGCTGTGTGCCTGTCAGGATGGTCAGAAGGCCACTGAGCCTTTTGCTGAGCAGGATGTGGTGGGGAAGGGAGARGGTGCTGTCAGCCAGTCCATAATATCAGTTACACATACCCTCAACGCAAAAGGAGATGTTAATGAGAGTGGAAAGGCTGAGAGCAGCAAGAGAGCCCGTGCACAGGAGGGGTGAAGGGAGTGGGCTGTGCTGAGCAGCAATTTGCTGTCCCCTGTTACTCAGTGSGTGCCCTGACCTCACTTAATGCTCTTTGCTAAACATGGGATCATTGGATGTAAGTGGGAGACCACTGCAGAACACAGACCAGCTAAAGCCAGCCTTGTTTTGAGGAGAAACACGAGTAAGACTGGTTGCCAAGGGGGGTGCTTAACACAGACCCAGTTTTCAAACTGGGATAGCAGCTGAGTCCATATTTAAACACTTAATTAACCACTGCAGGYTTCAGTTTGAAATTTGGCTTCTCATTACAGTTTGAAAATGCATTCCATGGAGAGACTGCCGCTGGAGACAGTACCATGGAGATAAGTGGTAAAATCAGCTTCTGGTGGAAAAAAAAAAAAAAAAAAAAAAAAAAAAAAAAAAAAAAAAAAAAAAAAAAAAAAAAAAAGGAAAAAAAAAATCAGCAAACCTCAAGGTGCTCACTCCAGAACTGAATACCTACTTATTTTGTTCTGGCAAAACAATCCTTTTCATTTTTCCTCCCTAAATTTTCTAATAGTAATTCAAACCTGATGCCTATGTTGCAAAAAATGTTAAGTCAAAAGTAAGAACTTCTGCTAAAAATTAATTGGACACAAAATGCAGAACCTGCCTTATCCTGATCCTTTATTCATCAGCATAGAATCAATAAAACATTATTTTCAAAGAAAGGAGAAGGTCTTGAACGTTGCTGCTCTCCTGGCCAGATTTCAAAGCAGTGAATTAAATTCTGCCTGCCTTAAYTCCTGCACTTTTCATTTGGTGAGTTGTGCACTGCCCGGTTTTATCAGCACTGACTCAGCARAACGCTGTGGAGGGGCATCCCCTGGGGAATGCTGCTGTTTTCTGCAYCAGCCCCACTCAGATGAGTGGGGGAACATGAACTTCTCCAAGCTACTGGTGCCAGGCAAGCCTGTGCAAAAGAGAAGCAAGGTCTTGGTGGGCAGAAGCTCAGTAGGAAAGCATGGCATGACTGGTCAGCACCCTCATATCCCTCTGGGAGCTGGGAGCTGCCAGTCTTTYGCCTGGCTGGTTGCCTGCTTAGGAGGCAGAGTTTCTGTGCTTGAGACTGTGCCTGCCTGGCTGTGAAGCATCGATACCCTCTGTCCTCAAAGCAGCAAAGGTCTGAGTGTCACAGGAGCCTTTTGTGCACTGTTCTGCTAGCACACATTGCTGGCAAACATTGGTTTGATTTCAGAAAGATTTCAGAACCTTCAGAAAATGTGGAAATGCATAATGTCAATATTGTTTTATGTAGTAAGAAATTATACTTTTATTCATTGTAAAAAATGTGCATACAGAACATAAAGTGCTAAGGGAGGCTAGATTTAGATGCATAGGCTTTCAAGCTAGATAATTCCATGTGAAAGAGGAATACATTTTATGGTTTTAAAATGAAAGAGGGTAGATTTAGATTGGACAAAAAGAAAATACAATTATGAGTATGGTGAGGCACAGAAACAGGTTGTCCAGAGAAAGTGCTCATGACCCATCCATTCAAAGTCAAGTTGAATGGGATTTTGAGCAATCTTGTCAAGTGGAAAGATGATTCTTCTTATGGTAGGGATGTGGGACTAGGTGATCTTTAAACTTCCAAGCCAAACCTCTCTGTGATTCTACAGGTGTGTGCATGGGAAACGGAATCATGGTGCAAGTGCAAGTGCCCATGTGGTCCTATTTTTCTGATCCATAAAGTCAAGACTGGATGTAATGAAGACAAATAGCCAGTGCTGATTTATTTTTCATAGTGGCATTTAAACAACATGATTCCAGTAAAATGGGGTTTCACAAACAAAACAGTTGTTCAATGGAAATCCTTGTCTGTTCTATGTCACGTTATTCCTCTGTCTTATGTAGTACATTGATATCAGATTCCTGGAAAACAAAAAACACACACACACACAGAAGCTGGGAATAGAGAAGGTAATCATTGCAGGGGTTCTGCCAAAAGTTTTTTGCTCTGTGCATCCAATTTTATATTCTTCATATCTGTAGTATGTTACTGAAATCTGATTTCCTGGCTGCTTTGCAGATCATTTGCATCTCTGCCCTGTGATATAAAAGGCTTCCTCATTGATTGGGGAGCTTTTTATATCTTCTCAGCACTCATGTTTCTCTGACATAGATATCTATGCAAGCTTTTGGGAACCCAGCCCTTGTAGTTCATGCTTCATTGCCACAAGGTAAGTCACAACAGCACTCACACAAAATGTGGGCATGGGGACTCATGGGCAGCACTCACCATCCTCCTGCCTGGCTGCTGAAGGCTACTGAAGGCCAGACAAGACCCAGGCAGAACGAGTCACAGTAGCCCTCAGCTCTGCTTCCCTGCCAGCCGCTTGCCAGACGGGATCACTCTGATGCAGCTSGGGAAGCTTGTCCCGTGCCCCAGCCTGTTCAGGGGGAATGCTGGTGCTGATGGAGGAGTGCCAGGGTTTGCTGCCAGCTGGCTGCCGGAGGTGGTGAGGGATGATGATTCCTCCCATGGGTAGTGTGAGCTCTGCCCTGCATGCTGTGCCCAGGGGAGCCTGCAGCGGCTGAGGATCTGGTCCTTCGAGTTACAGGGGTTGGAATATGCATGAAGCATAAGGTGACACTTTGAATGTCTCAGATCCGAGCATGGACGTTACTGAATTTAAAATGTAACTGCAATTTCCTGACTAATGCCAAGTCACTTTTGTATTCATGCWGTGATTGTTCTGTTTTCTTTAAACAGCCCATTTTGCCCAAAGATGCAGGTGATATCTTTATGATAATGAAGATTCATTATCCAGCACATTATAGCTGAGGCCGTTGGCTGGCGCAAGGGCCACCTACGATCAGCTGTCCTTTTTGCTTCTCAATTTATATCATGCTTTTGTAGTTTGGTTTTGATTTGTTTRAACAAGAATAGAATTAAGGTAGGGAAAAAAAAAGAAAAGAGATGCACTAGAGGTTCTATACTGTTGTCCTTTACTTCCTGTATCTAAGCTGTGTTATGCTCTGAGGTATCTCTGAGTTTCTGAGTCCTTTCAGATAGGACTGCAGTTAAATTGCTTCAGAAACCTTACACCTCTGCTGAGAGTCAGCCTGTTTCCTGACATCCAGAGCTTTCTATGGTGAAGTGCACAGGATATTATAAATAAGATATTCAGCAAGAAAGAGATAACAAAATGAACTCATATGTTTGCTATTCATTCAGAATGATAAACTTGCACATAGTCACAGAAATCACAGGTGGGCTTTCCAGCAGAGTAGGAACATCCCTGGCCCAGGCATTTTTGCACTAAGGGTGAAGTTTTAGATGATGGAGCTATAGCTGTGACCACCACAGAGACAGGATAATATCTAGGGGGGAAGGAGGGAATGAGGAAAGAGAGTCTTGTTCCTGGGTGGGTGCCCCTCTATCCTCTTTCAYCAGCAGGTTAGGGTCCTGCTGCCCCACAAACCCTAAGCCCTGAGTCTACATGGGCAGCATTTGGACCATCACTTCCCCAGGCTTTGGCAGAGGCAGAACAKATGGGGACCGGAGCAGTGTCACTGTTCCCAGGAGCCTGTTGCTTTAGGCTCCTGCCTGCTTTGCCTGTGAGCTGTCTGGACTGCCACCATCTACCTTTGGTTCTGCTAAACACAAAAAAGGTTAGATGAGAGGCTGGAGTAATTACAGGAGTGAATTGTTATGGCATAGGGATTTGTGGAAGTGGTGCTGAGGGCCCAGTCAGGAAGAGCATTTTAAGCGACATACCTGCTAATTTGCCTGAAACTTGCCTGCTTATTAAAAGAAAAAAACCTAAAAAGTACCGCTGCCTGCATGCAATGAAACCCAACTAATCAGCAGTTCCTAGAATGCTTGAGCTTGACTTGAAAGAAAGGCAGATTGGACATCCAGATGAGACAGGTGCACAGGAGTTTCACGAAGTAATGTTTTGCTCTAACTCCCAGAATTTGTGTGCCTTTATCTTACCTGTTTGGCACAGTCCCTGCGAGCCATCTATGCTTTAAAGGCGTAACTGTGGTTACACTTGCAGCTGCTTTCCTTGGCCCATCTTTTTATTCATCTTTTATCTGTGCACACTCTGGTGTGTGACCAGGGCAGCTGCAATGGTACCTTACTCATCTGTACTGTTCCCAAMACAGGGCCCTTCAACTAGCAGGTACTGGTGCAATAGAAATAGTAATAACCAGGAGCAGTATGATCAGACATGGATTTATTAGGTGGGACTGGGGTATGTATATTTGGAATGAGCAGAGTGAAAGAGGGGAGAGAAGTTTGARGGCCTCTAGGTGATGGTAGCCTGGAGATTGATGCTGCAGCATTTCTAATTTAAAGAGTTTGACATAGAGATCCTGGCAGGTATTGTGTAATTTTATTTTAATATTTTTCCCTGCTATAAATAAGACTTGGTGATGGAATAATCACCAGAACCTGAGTAAACATCATGCCTGCCAGTGATAAGCTGTTTCTTCTGACGACTCARTGTGTATCTCGATATCACAAAATGTGGTACATTTTATGTTTGTGCAATTCTGTTTTTCCTTCTGGCTATTTTTACACGCATCCCCCTCTCTTTTTCTCTCCTGTGTACAGATGTTCGTATTCACCCCATGGAGCCTATGCCCAAAGCAAACTTGCCCTTGTGTTATTTACCTATCGACTACAGCATCTTCTGACTGCAAATGGAAGCCATGTGACTGCTAATGTAGTAGACCCTGGAGTAGTGAATACTGAGCTCTACAAGCATGTCTTTTGGGTTGTGAAAGTGGTCAAATGGATGACAGCCTGGCTGCTTTTCAAGGTATGCTGTTTTAAAAATAATTTTGTTGCTGTGYCCCTGCCCTGTGAAAGCTGCAGTTGACCTGGAGCTGAAGGAGCTTCAGAGTTTATAATAGTGTGTGGTATTTATTGCATTTCTCTGTGCTGATCAGATGWACCAAATCAATAAAGACAGGCTTTCCAGCAAACATTTATTTTAAATGGAAGCAGAAAGCTGCCACAGTAGGCAAGAGGAACGCCTTTCTGGTTATCTCTGTCCTGATCGATCCACGTGATTCTGTGCGTGCATGGGGCAGGGAATCATCCTAACATGGAGCCAGAATATGCAAAGTGTTCCTCAGAAATGACTTGTACATTCTCCTAATGAGAAGAAGGCATGATCTGGCATGGTCTACATGTACACAATGTTTTACAGAGAAGAGGGCAAAAGGAAGAAGGAAATTGTACAGAAATAGTAGGAGGTRGCTGTGTGCGTCCAGATGCTCGTGCTAAGGGAGGTGGGATAATTTTCAATTAGATTTTTCATCCTTACACAAACTTGTAATTTTACTTGACATTTTATTATCTGATCCTGATCTGCATTAGGAAACATRAAGTTGTTTAATAACACTGATTCAGAAGTGGGGCAGACCCAGGTATGAGTAATGTTTTGTAGGGGTGTAAGTAGATTAATCTGAAATCAGTTTAGCTGTGTAGGTGCAATCTCCTCATGTGCACAAGCCTTAGAAGAGCTTGTGCTGAGAAAAKGTACTGCTCATAGCTCTTTCAGAAAGCAGTTTCAGATTAAGTAAATGGAACCTGATTCCATTAGAGAAAATTAAATGTCCTAATTAAAATGAAGTATTTTGCATCAAGGAGCATGTCCCACAAAGCAAATTAATTTTAAACTTTGATATGGAAATATCAGTAGCTTTCATTTTAGAAATGAAACTGGAGGCTGGTAGAGTGACTGTAAAATAAGATGCAAACAAATAAACCCATATTCAAAAWAAGTAGTATCTTCTGAGTGCACCTTGAATATTGCAATAAAATTGTAATAAGAATGCTCATAATGTGCAATGCATTCTTAAAGAAGCAGACTGTAGCTTTGCCAAACCATCTAAATTAAACTTGTTTTGCCTCTTGTGATTGCCATTTTAAATCAGTCKTGGGTGGTGGTGTTTTATAATTGGACTTACTTCACCTTGCTAATATAACAGTTTCACGWAGACATTTAGGTTGTGCTCAGCATTTCCTCTGCAGAGACAAAATTCTGACAAAATTCCCACGTCTGAGAGTGAATTTTGAGTCTCTTGTTGTTTACAGTGCTCAATCCCACCCAGTTTTATTGATGTGCCCAGGAGACATTTTTGTATTATACTGATGATGTTTACACACTGAATTGGATGACATTGAACACTTAAAATGATTTATCACAAGAGGGATTTGCATTCTTACAACCCTGATAGTCCTGCCATGGAGAGTTCCCGATCACTTCCTTCTATTTTGGATGAAATACTGTTCAAAAGAAATTTTGCCTTGAAATAGGTGGTAGACAGACTGATCTGCATGGAAGAGCAATATCTGTGGTATTGAAAAAGCAAATGTATTGATTGCTTTTTGAGTCAGAATAAGCTCAGGTTTGGATAACTGAATGCGTCAGTTATCGAGGTTGAGATTTTCACTTTTTTGTRTAACACTCCATTTGTTTTTTCCAATAGCCAGAGGAGAGGCAAATTCTTACTTTCTCTCTTCCCATCCTCCCTTAGACTTCTGAATTACAGCTCCAACTTCTACYCTCTGCTTATGGATTATTGTTTAGGATATATCTATGTGCTTAGGAGCGCTTCATCCCAGAG
The DNA here is from genome assembly GCF_030028575.1 of Malurus melanocephalus. Taxonomy (NCBI): domain Eukaryota; kingdom Metazoa; phylum Chordata; class Aves; order Passeriformes; family Maluridae; genus Malurus; species Malurus melanocephalus. Next base: position 1,016,797 of record NW_026623434.1, read on the forward strand.
GTGTGCCCTGTTTGGCATCACAAACAGGCAATGTTTAGCTCTACAGCAAACTCGCATTAAAAGCCTGCCTGAAATTTTTAATAGTGCTCTATGGAGGGCCATAGTACTCAGAATTCAAGCCTGTGTGAGTTTTGTGTTGGTCTCGTGCATTAGGGTAAATTTCCCCTGAGAAAAGTGAGAAAGCAAGTACGAGAAAACTCAGTTGTCTGCTAATATTAGCTGATAGTTGGAAGTATGGATTTTTTTCTCCCCTGGAATTTCGTTCCTGAGCGCACTTATATAAATCTTCCTTCCAGGATTATGGCAGTAATGCAGCGAAAATGAGGTGATATCTCTCTAATAATATTGACTTAACTAACTATTATCACTCTGAAGTATTCCAGAGTGGTTTCCAAACGTGTGCAGGAAATTGSTTCACCCACTGCAACATGGCACTCGTGAGAGCCAGCACAGCCCACKGAGCTTCGGCAAGGACATTCATCACATCTCACTCCCTCAGGAGAGAGTCAGCATCTTGTTTGATTTAATTCCAAAATATTGTGCCAGAGCCCCCAGTACCTTCAAACRCATTTCTGCCAGCACTGGTCCCAGTTGCATTCAAGTCAAATATCTCCCAGGGATGCAGCCTGGCCCCTACCTTTGCTGGACTGCTCGAGTTTGAGGCAGCTCAGTGTGGCAGACAAGGCTGCCAGCTCAACACCCGCCTTGGAGCTGCCTYGAGATGTTTAGGTACTTAAACAAATAGACCTACAGTCTTCTAAATAGGACATGATGCATATGCATAATTTACTCAAAGTATTAACAGCTTGCGTTTCTTAAAACYGCAAAACCTCTCCTAGTCTTTATACGTGGCTCAGAAAAATCTTGGCCAGATCAGTTTGGTGTTTTTTTCGCTCCCCCAAAAGTTGCAGTGAGAGGCATTCCTGTAGAAATAGGACAGACCAAACGAAAGGTTTTGGTGACAGTCATAAAATTTGTGAAATTGATGCCTRCCTGTTAGAAGTGATGGCTTCATTTTTTGTCAGCTTGATTCTTAGATGAGTTATTGTCTGCTGTAGTACTCTGATTTTGCACTTTGCAAATGTTTTTTCTGTATTTTTCATAAACTTGGACTTCACCTGTCACACAAGATAGAAATTCTGTTTATTCCTCAAAAAAAAAAAAAATTCTTTCCCTATGACTTCTTGGTAAATAAAGCCTGATGAGCTGACACAGTTGTCTGCAGAATGCAGTGAAGTATGTTATCCCTTAATAATTCTTAACATAAATTGATCTTTTTGAGGAGATAAACTCCAAACTAGTAAGCACTAACTAATTAATGCAATAGTAATAACCTAAAAAGTCATTTACTGAGCATCAAATTTCAATTTAGCTAAATGTGCAACGCACCAGCTTCAGTGTTGGGTACCATGCAAGCTGGAAGCCAGGAAGTACCATTTGCCTCTCAAGTATTTCTGCATCTGCAGCAGATACTGAATATTCATTCTTAAGCCAGATGGTCTCTGCTTGTGATACAATTAAAATGCCTTAGAGAAAAACAAAAAAGTTGACTCTCATTAACGTCCGATAACAGGAACTGTTCTGCTTTGTATGACTTCATTATGGCATCAGAGTAGAGACATTTCCCACATAGCAATGTTATAAAGTTCCCCAAAACCTTGTTTATGACAAGCTTGGTGAACATGTCATTATCAGATGTGGAGTACTTGGTCCTTTCAGCAGCCTCAGATTGGTATTTAGGAAGGCATTGTGGAAGGAAGGCTTTGCATCAGATCCTGTCTCAGCTGTCATTTCCAAAGATGCAGTGCCACTTAAGTGATTATTGACTGACAAACTGAAAATGAGTAGGATTACTGACCCTGCCAGCCTGTAAAAATGAAGGGAAAGGCTTCAGGAACATGGGCTAGATAGACATCAGCCAATAGAAACTAATTCGTTTCCTTCACTTTGTCAAAATGGGCTTAACTTCAGAGTAATTTTCCTATAGCATTTTTTAAAAAATGCTTCCAGTCTGTGAGCATGTCTAAAACACAGGATCTAAAGGACTTGGATTCATCATTCATGCCAGAGGACACAGCCAYGCAGTCTTACTGCAGCATTTCTTATTCAAACTGTCCCCTTGGCACTGCGAATGTAGTACATTTATTTCATCCTCCCCCCAGGTGTCAGAAGACAAACACATCAGCACACAATAACAGCAGCTGTAGAGAATGAGAGTAATTAAATCYCACAGCTGAAAGCAACAATTCATCAGCATCAACATCTCTTGTGCATGGGAATGTGTGGTCCTCACATAAAGCTAATCTGGGCCTTTCTCACAAAATGAAAAATTGCAGAAACGTGTAATTTGCAGTTAATTTTTACAAAAGATTTTTCTGGTCAAAAACATAGAGAAGAAAACAGTCTACTTAAATCCAGTAACTCTGGTCTTTCACCAGATACCATTTTTATACAGATACACACTGGTGCAGGGATTGAAGCTTTCAGAGACATAGCTGGTCTTTTTTCCCATCCAATAAATATTTTGTTATTTTTACAGCCATAGAATGATTCTATGGGGAAAAATGGAGAGACCAGCCCGAGAAGGCTAATGAATAATCTACTATTAAATTCCCAAATCCTGGTGATCTATTTTTTCTTCTTGATTGTGAACTCCTGGACTTGGTTAGGCATCCAAGTCCTGCCAGTTGTGGGGCATGTGGATAGAGCTTGGCTGTTTTATTTATTGTAGGTGCTGAGCACAGAGCCCTTTGGGTCTGTTTGAAGTCAGATCAAACCCCTGTAAGGCAGGCTGGCCCTCACTGCACACATAAATGGCTTTGCACTCTGATCTCCACGGAACCTCTGGTTCCCCTGCAACCCAAGATATCACTATTTTTCTGCCTGTTTTCTAAGGTCTAAGTAGTTAAAATATTTATTTTAAGAGAAATGTTGAGAGTTGTCACAGTGTTTTGACAGCAAGAAAATGAAGGATTTTTGTTGCTTTTATGGCGTGCAAAGGGGTTTACAATTGCTGCCCAGGACAGCACAAAATGAGTGGGATTTGGTCACAGTGCAACACAGGGAGTTAAGGATGTTAAAGTTCTTGTTTATAACTCCTATTTGGAGCAGCTGCTGGTGTGATTTATCCCCAAGCCACACCCAAGCTTCCTCTTGGGGAGTGCCGTGCAGTTGAAACAGGCCAAAACATAGCCATGGAGCAAGTGAAAAGTGAAGCAGTGTGCACAGAAATCCATCTCAAGTCTTGTCGTGCAGTTTTAGTCGCTTGATTAAAAGAAGAGAAGCATCCCTTCTTTTTTTTTTTTTTTTTTTTTTTTTCCCTTTAGACAGTGTGAAATTGAAGATTGTCTTCCATCTTTCAAAATTGTTCACAGGACAGGAAAACTGCCTCCATGTCTTATATTGCCTGCAGGATTGACCCTTTTTAGCTCAGGAAACAGTCTAGAGAAACAGAGGTTAAAGCTACGCTATGCAGTATGTGAAAACCCATGCTTGCCCTGTGTGAAATTGTTTTGGACTGGAAAGCAACTGAAATGTCAGAAGCTGTGTGTCTTGCTGTGTAARAAAGGGTTTATCCCTAACTCTGGTGTSKTAGAGGWWTGCTGATCTAMCCTGACAACCCAGGSAGATTATTTCATTTKATGTGAAACCATTTAAATTTGTGTCTAAAAGAGTGAAAAAAAATAGTCTCTCCATTGCTGTGCTGGAGAAAGAGTAAGCAAACAGTTAAGAAATTGTGAAAATATATGAGCCTAACCAGTGTTRGCACATCAGCACCTATCATCCTGTAATCAGTAACTGGTTTCATATTCAGAAACCACAGAGTTAGTTAGGAAAGACATTTTCCATCAATCAATCTATTCCTTGYGGTACTTTCCTAAGTATTTGATTAATACATTTGTGTGGTAATCTATTCCCAGCTGAACTTGTTGAAAATGGAGAAAACACAAYGGGGAGGATAATTTGCTGTGGATCAAACACTCGTCAAGGAATCTGGACTGATTCCTCTYAGTTTAAAAGGTYYCCTTTATGTCTGTAATGTAAAGGTSTCAAAAAAGRGGCTGAAAGATTAGGSAATCAGAGAATTTTGAAATTTYAACTAGACCATATGCACMATCTTTTAAATTAGRGGTTATAACATCACACTACTCAAATTCTTCCTCAGGCAGAGGAAGAATTAATCRGAGAAGTTCTAAGTCAATCAAAATGTGCTTAAAATCCTGTTTTCTTCTGGTCAGACAGAGTAACACTATTGGAAATCTGAACCCACTAGCAGCAGAATACAGAGCAGCCATTAATCTTTCTCATCAGCATATCTCAGAGACAGAATAATGAGAGAGGAAACAACCCCAGCCCCAATGAAATGRCCCATTCAGCAAGGGTAGGAACACGAGTTGCAGGCAGTTTCTGTCTTTCTTGTGAATGAGTTGTAAAATGGAGTAAAGGAAAAAGACCACTGTCTTCCCTTGGAAAATCCTCCAAATGGGCGTATGGATGAGCAGCAGTTTGAAATTAAAATAAGAAGATGCAGTAAGTTGTGGGGAGTGCATATTCAAGTATATTTTATATATATGTATAGTCATGTATTTGTATAATCATATTTCTATATATATATACATACATATACATATATTCATATATATATGAATGCATGTATATTATATATATATGGCCTATCTAAATTTATTATTGTTTTTCTGTTTTTGAGTTATGTGTCCTCAACAAAACAATGTGGTTAAAATTTGTATTGCAAAGCCCCATCACTTAAAAAGCCTACTGACTAAAGAAAAAAAAAATAGGAGGTTTTGGAGATCTACAGGCCCTCCTTTAACCCCTCTCTGATTATGAGTCTGTTACTTACCAGAAAGTGAAGGAGACTGGAAAACCTTTCAGGGTGAAGTAAGGAAATTCTTCCATGAACAACATAGGCACATTTTTAGTGGCTATCCTGAGTTTTYAAAGATTGACATAAAATGTCAAGYTCTACCAAGAAGCTGAAAACATCCYCTTTTCTAGASAWCCAAGRCATTCCTGGRARTCACCTCTGACAGGTCACCTCGTTCATTAATGTCCGCAATAGCAATGCCTGCATCAGAGGTATGATTTCCTCATGGTCACTGCTACTACTGGACCTGTCCTATCCTAAGATGAATATCTACAGCTGGACAGCTGAATTAAGTCTTTCAAGTGCCAGTTTATCCCTGTGAATGGCAGAGGGGTCCTTTGGGGACTAGCTCAGCTGTAGACATCTGTGCTATATAAAGGTATAAATTTAGTTAAGATGAATCTTTTCCAAAGGTACATAATGTTTACTTTCTGGGTTTTTGGTTAAATCCTGAAGACAGCAGGACATTAGATGTTCATGGGAGCGAAGAGGAACTGTAGATGTGTGTTCTTAAACCTGGGGCACAAGTAATCTGCTGTCCAGCTGGTTTTGCAAATGGCAGCTCCAAGGTATTAGACCATTTACTGTAAAAGTGGGAAATGTGCTCGTGGGCAGCTACAGATGAGGAAATCCCAGTTACTTGTGAAATGTATTTCTCATATATGTTTATGATCTATTGTGTGCCTTCACTACGGCAGCCACGGGTGAGGAAATCCCAGTTACTTATGAAATGTGTTTCTCACCTGTGTTTACAATTCACAGTGTGCCTCCACAGTTTATCGCACAGATATCGCTGTGCATTTACGTGTGTACTCCCTGTATGTATCTATAATAGCCTATTTATAATTTATAATAATGTTTGTAACAAGGGAGAGCCATGGGAAGCAAGCATCATCCACTATTTGGGAATGAACTGGAAACAGCAAACACATTTCTTTAATGTAACAGGGTCATCCACCRCCCAATTTGTGAGAACTTTCAATTGAGAAGTCATATGAATTACTCTGGCTTTAGTAATGACTGTAATGACTATGATTGCAAGCCACAAACACAACTTCTGTGTTGCATTTTAGAAAGTACTGTGATACTGCAAATGTAGTTCATGAGGTTCTTTTTGTTCTCATTATGTTGTGAGCTAAATACTTAGCTCACAAGGATTTGGTGGATTTCAGTAGGTAACCATGAAAAAGGAATTTAGTTTAGTGCCTCTAGCCCCCATTTTTTTCTAAAGGAACCTTGTCCTAGATGTGGCACAAACAYATAATTGATACAATCTCTCAAGAGCTAGTGGTTTGTGCACATTATTGCGTATTTAAACATTCTCTTTAAATTGTGTCTGTGAGTCTCTTCAGGGCAAATGACACCTGTGTGRTGCCATTTCAGTGCTGGGGACAGGGGAAGTAACCACAGGGGTTACGTTTCCACAGGCCAGACACTCTGCAGGAAATACAGAACATGTGAAGAACAGGATTTGGATGAAACMAGAGCAATGTGCAATAAAACAAGAATGAACTTGGACAGCTTACCACAGATGGGATTTATWGTGGTATTTATTTGGCCCCATCGTGCTGACCTACTTTTCTGTCGCTGGAATAAGGAGGAGGTTTTGCTGCTGGTCCTAAGCTCAGGCATGGTCTGAACAAATGAGTTGCTCCCCATGTCTCTTAATTACTCCTCAAAGTCTTGGAGCTAGCCACCACCAACTTATAAGCTTAACTTACTGCCTTATCAATATGTTACCCAATTTAGYGTGTCTGTTGCTTTTTGAATGAATAGCAGGGGCCAGAGTTGGTGCCCTGTGCCTGGCAGCCCCGTGTTCCCAGGGCTTTGCTGTGAGAGGTGCTGTGCACCCCAGCTGTGTCACATCCCCACAGCCAGCAGCACTGTGCTGAGCCTCGCTGTGTCTCAGGAAGAGACTTAGCCACTATTGTTGCCTGCCAGCTTCAAGATGCAAAATTCAGTCCTCCACAGTCTGCCACTTGTCGTATACGATTCCAAGATGACTAAAAATGTAGAAAGAGAAAAGCTGTCTTGTTGTTTTCGGAGCTCAGAGTGTTGAAAATAAACTTATACAGACTGTGAGTATATTTGRGTGCCTCCCACCTGGAGTGCTGCATCCAGTTCCTGGCTCCCCAGCACAGGAATCACATTGAGCTGTTGGAGCAAGTTCAGAGGAAGGACACYAAGATGATTAAATGGAGGGAGCATGTCTCCTGCGAGCAAAGGCAAAGAGAATTTGGGCAGTTCAGTCTGGAAAAGAGAAGGCTTTGTGGTGGCCAAATTGCAGCCTTCCAGTACTTGAAGGGAGCCTRCAAGAAAGACAGAGAGGGGCTTTTTTCACAAGGACATATAGTGACAGGACAAGGGGAAATGGCTTCATATTGAAAGAGTACATTAGATTACATATTATGAAAAATTCTTTACTGTGAGGATGGTGAAGAGCTGGAACAGATTGCCCAGYGAAATTGTGAGGATGCCTCRTCCCTGGAAGTGYTCAAGGCCARGCTGAATGGGCTCTGCACAACCTYRTCTAGTGGAAGGTGTCTCTGCCCATGGAAGCTGGGTTGGAACCAGGTGATCTTCCAATCCAAACCATTCTGTGATTCTAATAATTATGTAGGAATTAAACTATGGGGCAGCATACCTGTATTTTCAGTCAGGGCTGTACACTGTCCAGTTTCAAAGGCTATTTTTATGACTGCCCAAGCTGTGAATGTTGCTTGGCAATTTCTCAGAGAGGAGTTCAATTATCACAACTCTCATGCATCATGATCAGTAATGGCAAATTAGGTCCCCATTTTCCTTTGCACATGAAATGATGACTTCCATCATCATGAAGTTTGTGATACTTCATCAGTGGCTTTRTAAAAATGTGGCTGATCAAAACCTGCTAAACAAGTAAATAAGATCTGAACATAAAAGCATCCAAGTCTGAATCTTACTGCATACTCTTCTACCAAGGATTATCTGATTTGATTTCATATCCCCTGTGTGGATTGCTGTTCTTTTGTAAAGYGTGTAAAACATGTCTGATCCTGCTCCTTTGAGGTTCTCCTTGATCTGGGGCTGGCCTTTTATTTTTCTTGCCTGGTTTAGGTTTGTGGCACAAGTGTCCTATTTTATATGCCTGTTATCTCAGGAAGTGGATTAAGGCTGGCACAGATACACTGAACCCTAATCGCTTTAGAGGGCCTGCAAATCTCCAGAGGTAGTAAGTACTTCAAATGTTTATAATACTAGGTTCAGCTGATRTTGCTTGAAATCCATTCTAGAAGATCTGAAAGACAGGAACCAGGGCATTTTGCATAGGTTTTTTTTGGTGGCTTGTTTTGTTTGKTTTTTWAAAATATAATTACCCTATTAATATTATTTTACATACACTTATTGTTCAGTTTTAATTTTGGTGGGTTTTTTTCTCCTCATTGTGAGGCAAACTTCAAGAACTATTTTCACTGCAAAATATATGCATCACCCAATATCTTGGCTGTGCAACTTCTCCCATGTGTGTTTCAACCTTCTTGTTATAACTCTAGATTAAAGGCACATTGTCAGTGTCATTGTTTCCAGCTTTTTGAAAAAGTGATAAAATATGAAATGTGTTTGTGCTCAGGTACCTGGATTTGTCATCTCCAGGTCACTACACAGTGCTTTGCTCCGAGGAGCCAAGGGGATTATAAAGTACCTCCAGCGGTCAGAAGCGGCACTTGTGCATTTGATGAACAATCTGTCACACGCTCTCCTGGCTGGAAAGAAAGAATTTGCAATATTAGARTCATTAGGCTTTGTAGATGTGAGCAGGTACCATCCTGCTCAAGGATAGAATCAGTGCTGTCGCTGTTACAATAAAGACAGCACACCTTTTGTGAGCAGGTTTCAGTTTGACTCTGTAGAAGCTCTTGGCAATTTCTTCTTTTTGTTGTCAATTTATATCATGATATCTAGCAATAGTCTCTAATCAAATGGGAGTGAGAATGCTTTTAGGGAAACAATTTAGTCAAGACAAGGATGAATTAAAGTGAAGTGACTAAAAATGTATTTACTTTGAGAAACTGAGAAAAAAATAAGAAGAAATATGAAACTTATTTTTAATCTTTGGAATCGCACTACAAGAAAGGCTTCCACGGAATGGTAGCTATAAGAAAAGTGTTGTTTTTATGATAGAGTTTAAATGGGTTTTGGAGAAGATCAGCTGATAGGTTATCTGCAAAATTAGATCAGAGATGTCCCAAGAGGGCACATCTTGCTTCTATTGCAAGGCACTGTTCCTTCTGAACTCTTTTTGTATTTAGAATCTTTTTTTTTTCTTTTTTTTTTTTTTTTTTTTTTTTTTTTTTTTTTTTTTTTTTTTTTTTTTTTTTTTTTTTTTTTTTTTTTTTTTTTTTTTTTGCCTCAGGTTTACCTGTTTTGCTCCCATGTCAAAAAGAAAAAAATAAATACAGTATAAGGGGGCAAAAGTGATGATTTTCCAAGAAACATCCATTTTGATTTTGAACTTGTTGAGCACCTAGCAAATCCTCCTTTAGGAAAACCTTTGGTGAAGGTGTGCCATTTCTTGGGCTCACCTCCCTCCTTGCCTTTCTTGACAGTTCTTCCTGTYTCCTGCTGAGCTGTGTTGAGTTGTCCAACAGTCTAGTCCTTGCTCTTGGTTGCAGGTGAAAAGGGGAGATGACAGCTGTGGATCAGCCTGRAGAGCCTTTAGTGAAAATGAGATCTTTTATTGTTCTGGTCAAGAAATCTGTGCATGCTCTTAAAAAATAAAATAGCCAAGATAAATTGCAAAAGGAGCTGTAGAGATAATTGATGTAGCCCTGCAGTTGGTCTCTGACCTGGGTTACACCAGCTCTCTTCACAATTTGGTCCATGCTCAAGGGAGCCCTCCTGCAGAGAGGTTGGGCAACCAGGAGCCACAGTGTGACCCTTGGTTTAGATTTTTTATAAGGAAAGAAAGTTATTCTTATATATTCTTACATTCCTCTTTTGTGATGTCAGCTCTGCTTGACCTGAATTGGTGTTTTCACTGCTACTTGCCATATTTTTCTTACGGAGAAATTATATGCCTGTTTTAAAATTTAAAAAAATTTTTTTTTTGGTTGTATGACCTTTTTTATTTAAACCCTGATGTGATATTTCAGGGAGGATAAAAAAGAGTGCTTGATCTTTCTTGGGTGGGTCTTTCAGATCATGGCAATAGACCTGCAGCAAACTACTGGTTGTGGATCTATTATGAGAGCTAAAATGTGTCAATGCTCCAAATGACTGAGAAGACATTTGCCCCCTGATATGAGTGACTGTCTGGATTTCAAAATAAATCCTTTGGATTATACAGAAAATTTAAACTGTCAAGAAATAAACGGTGTGGTGAACTGAAACATAGGTCTCAAGATGCCCTCAATTTAGCTGTATTTCAGTAATCTCTCATTCACCTTTCATTGCTGTCAGCAGCCTGCAGGGTTTCTCTTATATTTATGATGGAAATATCTGTCAATGAATCATGTCACTGAGATGCRTGTGGTTTTGGCATTTCAAGGAATTATTAAACACTGCAAAGTTTCTCTGGCAAACACTGCATTGCTGGGTCATTTGTTACCAGGTATTTCTTCATGTAAATATTTTTCTTGAGTAAAAATTCTTTATTTTCATGTGTGGTAGGTGGAAGGTATTTTTGTTGAATAAGTGCATATAATTTCATCTAATGTTTTTCCATGTTTCCATGTCAACCTGTTTCCATAAAACTTTGGTTGACAGTAGCTATTTATTAACAGAATTTTGTAARTATTGCTACTGTTTCTTAAGCCCTATCACAGAAAAATAGGTGTATCTAAAATTCAGGAGACTGAAGTAACTCTCATGTTTTGGAGTCCCTTTGCTTAAATTTGTGGAGACCAGATAATGTTCATGTTGAAATATTACTTACTTTCAAGTATAGAACTTCTTAATATACMAAATTATGGGAATAAAATGTAATTTCCTTTTTATTCACATGTTAACCAAAAATGTAACCTGCTGTAGGCTTACAAGTTAAACAGGTATTACTAAGTAGTTTTCAATAATGTTCTTCCACTCTTAACCTTACTCATCTGCAGTACCTAAGAATTTTTAGTAAGGATAGATAAATAATCCTGGATATTTTGGAAAATTGCAAGATCCGTTCCATTTGGTCTGCTGTTTGTTAYTGTCACTGTAGATTATGGGTGAGAACATCTGCAATTGTTGTTCAGTTAATATACTTTTSAATTAAAAGAAAGAGCAGACCTGCAGAGCAGCTGGCAAGCGGTCGGTTAACCTCCATTGTGAGTGTTTAAAACACCTCTTCCRTGGGGCTTCTTCATGATGAAATACRTWGGGCTGGCTTTTCTGACAACTTGTGGAATGAGATCGATGATTGTAACCTTTTCTCTAAATTAAACTGAAAAACCAGGAGCCAGCAGGGCTGTATGCTCAGCRCGCTGGAAGAGCAGCTCTTTTCCTGCTCATCACCCCATAAATACATTTTTAATATTTATCTTTAAATTATGTGAATACGCTCTGGGCTATGGTCTCATCTCCATTTCATTGAGTGTACTTCATAATTTATAGTTTTGAAATAGTTATATTTGTACTTATTTAATGTAACAGCAGTTAGTTCCAGCCAGATTACTGTCTTGATTTTATTTCCTTTTCAACACAAAAGTAAGCTTTCTGAGTCTCTACTACTTGCAAATGATGTGTATGCTGAGAAAATTTTCAATCTTATTTTTTAATTTCTCATGYTTGCCAAAATAAAAGGGAAAAAAAAATACCTTGAGTGATCTCTTTGGAAATGAGTTTGTATTTTCAGAGGAGTTAAAGAGCAGACTTGGCTCGGGTATCTCTTTTYGCTTAGAGAAACATGTTATGTAAAGACGTGTACCTTAATGCTATTTTTTCTTCAGATCTCTCTGTGTGGTTATGTTTGTTGTTTGGTGCTCTTTTTCTCTGCTGTGGTCATCTTAGAATATTTGTAAATTCTTCATAATATTAATTTAGACTAGGAGAGGAATCTCCCTGATTTTTCAAGAGCCAAACAGCTTTTCCTCATTTTATTAGGTTAGTAATTAAAAAATACTGCTGTTTTCTTAAGCAGAACTGCAGCAAGACACTCAAAATATATTTCTAGTCGCAGCTGGGCATTTATTCTTTTGAAAATCTGTCTGTCCTATCAGGTGCTGATGGTAACTGGTGTCAGATGTTCGCGTAGCTGTGCTCTGATGGCAGGCATGATGTTGTTTCAGTTCATTTTCTAAGCAAGGACCAGATGTTTGTTCTGGGCTAAGCGGAAATGATTTTCAGTTAAAACCTCAAGTTAAGGAGCATCTTATCAGGCTGTAAACCAGCCATGTCTCAAGCCACATGTGGATCAAAAGAAAAATGTGAGAACCAGTGRTAATCATCTTCACTGCCCTGTACTTCTCGGGTATTCGTTTATGCAAGTGAAGAACAGATGGGCTGTTCTCTCCCCTGTGTTAACAGATGAGAATTCAGATTTGTACCCTGGGCTGTTCCATGCTTTTCCCTTGTTCCACACAGWGATAACAATAAAAACAAGGCAAAGGGCTATATTTAGAGAATTAGGCCAATAAGAATTCATTGGCTCCCTGCAGGAGCCAGTGATAAATCTGTCTCCTTGGGACACTTCAGTAAGCCCTGAGGCACACTCTGGCCACCTCACGTACTTCCAGTTGCTCTCAGCAGTAAACCTTTGCAGGCAGAAAAAGCAGCTGGGAAGACTTAGAAAATTTGAAGTCCAGCAGAGTTATACTGGATCTTTAAGAGGTGAGGTCTTGATCATTTTATGACAAAAAATGTCTTATGCAAGAGAGAGCTTTGGCTCCCATGGCTATGGCATTCCAGTAATAGTCATGGCACTGCTAGTAGCTGGACTTATTCATCAGAAGTCTAGATTTTACATTTTATTCTAGTTGCCATCAATATAACCTTTAATATATTCACAGTATAACAGGCAGGAAAAATTACACTGGGACTAAGGAACAAAGACAAATATTGCRAAGAAATTTTAAATAATGTGCAGATCTCTAGTGGGCATTGATTCATGTGYTTCATGGTATCAATAATTGTTTGTGAATTGCAGTAATTTTTTTCCTCTGAACAGAGTATTACTCCTGAAATACAGTCATTACCTATTGATTAGCTCTGTAGKCATTTTCATACATCAGTAATGCCAGCAAGAAAAATGAGTAACACTTATTTTACACCAATGTGTAAGATCTATGCATTGTTCATCAACAAGTGAAAGAAGTCTTTAAAATACTATTTTTCGTTGCAGAGACCACAATAGCATTCTCAGTAGTCATAAGTCTTAGGATAAATGGGAAAAGTCAAAAGGGTTCATTTGGGGTTTTAAGGTTTTGTTCTTTGTTTTTTTGTTTTTTTTTTGTTTTTTTTTTTTTTTTTTTTTTTTTTTTTTTTTTTTTTTTTTTTTTTTTTTTTTTTTTGTCAGGGCATTGTAAATGTTCTGCTTTATCAGGACAAGAGTGCTATAAGAAGGACATATTTGTCACTGTTTAGTGCTAATGTAATTTCCTATTTTCCCTACTGTGTGACTCTCCATTTAATCTCAATTGTCTGTAATGTGCTACTTTTTGATTAAACGATGAGACCTGAAATTCACCAAGGAGAAAATAATTAAAACTATTTGTTTCACAGACTGTCAGCAGCTATTAGGGAAATTAAGTGTATTTTTCCCTGAACCATGTAACCATGTTACAGAGTTTGCAAAGTTCACAATCAGTTGGAATCCTCTTTTATTRAATATAGATTTAAAAGCAAAGGTCAGTTATGGTTTGGACACTAAAGARTTTATGCAGTTGATAAAATACAAACATTTAGATTATTTTTATATTAAAAAGTGTGCTGCTTGGAAATTCTTGCTTTTAGACTGTGGCACCCTTATAGCCACAACAGCTCAGCAGATGTGCAGAGTAAAGCAGACTTTGCAGCTTGTTCCCCCAGCTTCAGGAGTGTCCCAAACCCTGGCAAGGGCCAAGGAACATCAGGGATTGTGGCTGATGCTGGTGGCCAGGGACTGGCTGCACTTGCAATCCTTTACTGCAGCCCCACACATCTAACAGTATACCATTCTGTCACACCACTCCTTTGCTGCAAAGAGGAGCCTTGTTTGCTGATCTGCTTTAGGGGCTCGGCACTGCTTTTGCACCCACCGGTTCTCCTGAATTGTCAGATTTGGCTGGGTCAATGTACTGACAAGGTTTAACCTACTATTTCCCTCTCCTTTTTCTATGATGAAAAAGCTTGGGCTTGCTCCTTTGTTTGCACCACAGATGGTAAAAACCATCTACCCCAAGAGCTCATGCTTTGAAGTCTGCTTTTTACTGCTTTTTGGTTTCTGAAAGTGCTCGGTGACGTGGCTGGGTGATCTGAGGAGGGCAAGTGTTGGTGCTGCCCTGGGACACCCTCCTGCCCTGATCCCCTTCTCACATGGCATATGGGCTGCAAAAAGGGATCTGAGCCAGTGGCATGTCGATGTAGCAGCCACTCTCAGTGAGTCTGCAGTGAGGGCCTGGCAAGAGGYATTTAGGAATTCTTGGAGAAAAGGGAATAAAAAGGCATAGGGACCATCAGTGAGATTGTTRTGGGGCACGATGAAAAGGCAGGTGGAGAAATGGATGAAAGTTTTGTCTGCAGACATGCTTTGCATACCACATAGAGCAACAGAACCTAATCTTGATTGGAACAATTCAATTCCACTGTGAAGTACGTGTTAAATAACAAAAGGCARCTGCAGAGCTGTGCAGACTTGCAGGTGAAGAGCAGAATTTTAAGCAAGYGGCTGTGCGGGCAGGAGAGGCAGAGGGGAGGGCTGGGATAGGCACTCAGCACTYGTGTTCAAGCTCTCAGCACACCTCAGCCTGTGCTTTTATGAGTTAAAAGCAGTTCCTTAAACCATAGCACTGCCCTGCATAATTCAGCTGGAATTTTTCCTGGGAAGAAGAAATTTAATCATCTGGAGCTTCATTGCTTGCAGAGTATCACCTCCAGTGAGCGAGTGAGTTGTGGGGGTGCTCTTTGATTGAACTGTCGATGCCAAAGGACATGTGTAGCAAAATGACATTACCAAACAGCGTGGTTCAATACGAGCTTCCTAAACAAAAGGGAATTATTTCAGCACCAGATGAATCACTAACATGTATTCATCAAACCACAAAACCTCACTGGATTTATTTCCCATCCTAAACAACTGTTCTAACCTTTATGTCAAAAAGCCCCATGAATTCCAGTGCAACAGGAWCTCTCTTGGGGAGCTTAATGAAAAGAAAAGGTTAATTCTTGCTGGTTTGCTTTGTCTGTTCATAGTTCTGCAAGCACAAATCTCTGGGCCATGGCTGTCTAAGCCCTGAACTAGTCCAGTATCAAAACCCCACTAAGAAACTGTGCAGAGACAGGAACTACCTGAAAATGAAATAAAAAGAATAAGAAAACTTAGAAAGTTAGAAAGAAARAAGAAGAAGGCTGTTGGGATTATTAACACATTGCCCCRCAACTTTTTTTTGTTGTTTGTTGKTWTTAYTTTTAATAACTTATTGGGGAAAGACTTTGGGTGTGAAAGGGATTTCTCCTTTCCAGTTTTTCATTGTCCTGTTTCAGTTATTGAGATTTGACCATTCACTATGGGTTTCATTTTTGGAACCTGAACCAATTCCTCCTGCAGCAAAGGCCAGGACAGTCAGCTTAGTCATTCACACAGGAACGGGGTCTGCCATGTCACATGTACAGCAATGTGACTCCTCTGCTATGACTTCTGTCATCCAGAAAAGGAAACAAGAACATGGCAAGAACCACATCTGTCACCAAATCCAGTGCTGTTCTTCCAATAATTACACATTCTTTTTTACTCCGTCTGCTACTTTAATGAAGGTTTACAAAAACCACTTGGAAATAAGCCTAGATATTAAATTTAACAACTTCACTGGATAGTCTGGGTCTTTCTACTTACCAGTAGTTAACAGTTTTAAGTGCATGCCGCTTTGATGATTTCCTTTATCTGTTCCACTGGTAAGACCTGACACTTGTTTTTCTTTTAGCTCCCCTGCAAATGAATAGCTCTATCACCTCTCCAGGAGCTTACATCTCCTATGCATTATGAGCATCAGCCTGCCCTTCTTTCAGACCATTTAGCTGATTAAATGTGAGGGGCTTAAACTCTTGAATAATTAATTCCAAGATGGAAGCTTTTTGCTTCTGTCTCAGACCTTGGGAAACATTTGCGTGGCTGAGYGTCTGCGTGTTTGCTCTCTCCATAACAAGCTCCACAGTTAAAGATATGATGCCTCACATCTTGTCTGACACAGTTTTAGAGACTAATCTCATTGAAATCAATGGCACTCTTTGGCTGTCTAAAGTTATACTCGTTCTTTGGGTCTCTTCTGAGTTAAAGCCATCAATAGATTCCTTTGCGAGCAGTAAAGAGCCCTGGGGTTGATTGATTTAAACAAARGGATTTAAGTTGCAGAGCTTAAATTCACTTTCAGTCTACACAACAAAAAACTTGATTTGAATAATCACATTCAGTCCTCCCTTGAATTTCCATTTTAAGTTATTTTGTAAAAAAACAGTTGATTCTGGTGGGTTGGTAAGCATTCAGACATGTCAATTTGCAACTGAATGTAGCCTTTGCTTTTAAATTTAGAAYTTCTCTTGAGTAACTGAGAAGATAAGCTGTATAGACAGCTCCATAATCGTATGGTTTCAGAATTTATCTGTTATTTTATGACTTTAGCAATTTGATAGAATTGTGRTAGAAAATGGGAAATGATAGTTCTGTTTACAAGATAACTTATTTTTTAACTTATTTTTACAAGCTGCTTCCTGAWAAAGTAGGATTTAATTAAAATGACGAGAACTGTAATTTTTCAAGGGTTTTATTACTTAAACAGAAAAGCCCTGAACTCCTTGGTCAAAATTGAGGATGTAAAACTTGTAATTACTAACTTAAACTAACTGATTCTGTTTACTATATCAATTAAAAAGATATTAGAAAATCAGAGCCACTCTCACCTAATCCTAGTCTTCCACTAAAAGAACTACAGAAAATAAGTTTAGTCTTCTTGTTTTCCATCTTTATGGTACCTTATTAGAGACAGACGTAAATTAAGCCTCTTGTTTATATCTTTTTCACTTATCATTCAAGATTAAATAATGAAACTGCCAGCAACCGGAATTATGTGAAACATGTTTCTAGAATAAGATTCCTTCCCTCCCCACCACTTTTATTTGTCTTCCAGTTTGGGCTTTCTCCCCTCAGTTTGGGAAATATTGTGAAGCTGTAATTTAAGCACAATAACGCTATAAAAACCAGAAACTCAGAGCAGCTGGGACATGGACAGTGTTAAATGGTTGTTCTGGTTTGGGCTGAGGTAGAATTAATTTCCTCCTTAGCAGCTGCTACAGTTTTGGATTCAGAATGAGAATAATATTGACAACACTGATGTAGCTGTCACTATGTGGTGCTTACGCTAAGCCAAGGATTTTTCAGTTTCCTCTGCTCCACAGTGAGAAGATGCACAAGAAGCCATGACATGGCCAGGACAGCTGACCCAAACTGCCCTCAGAGATGTTCCACACCATGGGACATCATGCTCARTGTATAAACTGGGGAGAGTTGGCCAGGGAACATTGATTGCTGCTCAGGGACTGAGTGGGCCACAGTCAGTGGGTAATGAGAAACTGTGGGTTTTATCTTTTTCTGATTTCCCCATCCCATTAAGGGATGGGAGGGGAGTAAGTGGCTTGGCTGCTGGCTGGGATTGAACCCTGTGTCCTTTTGGGTCCGTTTGTGCACTTCACTAGTTCTGGTCCTCATCTTTGGCAGTGCAGGCATATGGCCCTAGCAAGTCCTGGGGAAGAAATGTTCTCTGCACCCTCACACCTTCACCATCCTGATTTCAGCAGATGCCTCCATGGGAAGGTGAGAAACCAAGGCTGGCAGCCACCCTCTGCCAGCTTCCACCTGGCTGAGCTCACAGCTGGAAATAGCCCTGCTGCTCTTTGGGGTGCAAAATGGGGGTTGTTGCAATTTAAAACAGAAGAGRCTGTAAAATAGCTGCTGGCCTATGTAATTTTGGGTTATTTCATTTTGTCTGTGTTCTGTAYAGTTTTTATGCTTTTTGATCTCATCATAGTTCATAAAGGGTTTCTATATTGTGGTTTTCTTTTAAATATTTAGGAGTTCCATGCCCATCCTGAGTGCTTATGATAATTAAAAAACAAATAGCAGTCATTATAAGAAARTTGTGAAGTTGGAGATGTGTCAGTTTCTATTTTCTAAAAAGAGAGAACAATAATATTAAATATAATATAACATTAAACAGTAAGCAAAAATGTAGAGATGATGGTAGGGGGCTACAAGTCAGAAGCTGCCATATATCTTGTACCCAAAATATTGTGTTTTCACCAAAAGCCAGCAAAGACATTTTACTCTGCATGAGCAGGCAGGTAATAAATTGTTCAGAGATATGTGGACTCAGGAGCATCATCTTCATCATCTCAAGCCTTGCTGTGTGTCCTGTTCTCTGGGGCTGCTAAAAATGCAGCCACCACTTCAAACACAAATACTTCTGTGTGTTTTGCTCTGTTGTTTTGATTGCCAAAATCTATCTTCATKTGAAAGAGTTCAAGAAACTAAAGATGACCCATGTACTGGTCAGATACATACATAAAATAGTGCATTGAAAATTTAAGCTGGAAGTAAACAAATAAATTGTGCATTTTTCTGTACAATCACAGAAAACGAGTTACAGGTTAGAGCAGGAGTCATCAGGGTTAGGATTTAGGAGATTCATTCTCTGCTCATCTCTTCTGACCTGCACATTTGTTTCAACAAATCTCATGTGGGTCTGTGAACAGATGTGTTGCTGAAAACTCCAGATTWTGTCAGGATATCCAGGACAATTCTCAGCGATTTAGCTCAGGCATCCTCAACAACAGGTAGCTGCAGGACACCRCTTGGTTTCTAGAGAGCTCATTAACCAGAGTGCCACACTCCCAGAAGAGGCTTCAGTATTTTGTGAAGAACATGTACTTTCTCAGCTCTCTGTGCCTCTTACTGCCTGCCTTCTTTCCTAGAGACTGGATGTTCCAGCAAGTGATTGTCCCTGGTTGGATGTTTATGAAGTGTCTGGGGCAGCAGGCTCCTCTCTGTCACATTTTGCATATTGTTACGGAGCTGAGTGAGGTAAAAAGTGTAATGTGATTTCAGGGGCTGAAAATTTATCTCAGTTTTGACTTTGAAGACATCACTGTCTGCTGCAGAGCAAGCTTGGGGATCAACCTCCAGGCAAAGGAACATTCTTCAATGCACTTGACAAAATGAATAAAGGACTCAGTTATGATTAATGACTTTGACCCAAAGTTTCAAGTCCCTGCTGAAATTCAGTCATGTAAAGCTGGGTTCTTGTTTCCATTTCAAAATTGCTTAAAAGTGAACATTGTTCTTATAGCTCTCCATTCAATATCTTAGAAAATACAAAGTATGGATCCACAAGCTCCTGCTCAAATCACCAACCTTATATTGCAGTTCTAACCAGAGAGAGATGCAGCTTGAAATTAAGACACACAAATATAATTTTATTACTTTTATATATATTATTATTTATAATATTTAGATATGTACAGTTATTTCTAATAACTACAAGTGAGTTCACTGTTGGAGCTGCTCCTTGAAGTCAATGGAATTTTCTTCAGTGTAGCCCAGAGATCTGGCCAGCCAAGAGGAGCTTCATCCAACTGCCTGAGAATTGAGGTTTCTCACGTTGTTTGAGATAACTGAGGATGTCCTGTTGTTGTGGTTTAACACCACACAGCAACCAAGCCCCATGCAGCAGCTCACTACGCCTAACCAGTGTGACTTAGCAGGGGTAAGATATAGGAAACTCTTGAGTTGAGATAAAGTCAATTTAATAGAGAAAGCAAAAACTGTGCACACACACAGAGGAAAAGAAGAAATTGATCCTCTGCTCCCCATGGGCAAGCAGCCATCTCCAGGAGAGCAGGGCCCCATCAAGTGAAGGTGACTTTGGTAGACAAATGTCATCACTCCAAATATCCTGCCTTCTTTTTCCCCCAAATTTATACACTGAGCATGATGTCATATTGTTGGGATACTCTTTGATCACTTGGTCACCTGTCCCACCTGTGACTCCTCCCAGCCTCCCACGCACCCCCAAGTTCCTCGCCAGAGTGGCAGTAGAAAAGTAGAAAAGGCTTTGGCTCTGTCCCAGTGTTCATCACAAAYCCAAAGCACAGCCCCATACCAGCCACTGTAAAGAAAATTAACTCTACTCCAGCCAAAACCATGGCACCTGCCAGGCCTGAAGCTGCTGCTTTAGAAGAAGAGGTCTCAGAGTCATGGCTGCTGCCTTCCTCAAGAAAGTTTTTCTCATGTTTTGGATCTGCTACAAGACTCATCCCATGGCTTCAGAGTAGAGCTACTTGGTCATTTTTCAGCAAAACGGGTTTCTCAGAAGGCATTATTCTGACACAAAACCAATTAAAACCTTCTACCACCCACTCCTTCAAAAGACTAATGGGGAACGAGGTGCTCAAACCTGGGCCCACCCCTGCTTCTCTGGCTCCCTGAGCAACAGGGTGGTCCTGATGGTCCTTTGAAAACAGTTCCTTTCTTCAGTGGTCTACSTTATCTCCAGGCATCCCAGCCACCTATGCAGGGGCTGATGTGAAGATAAGATGGGACTTCCAGCCTCTCTGTGTACATGTTTTTTTTAAGGTCTTCCAAGAAAATTTGCTTTCAAAAGAAAAAGAGATTCAGGATTTGATAATCTTTGTGTCTGTTTGCCAGCTATCTCTGCTTCTGTTCTCTCTGTATCCTGTGCTGAGAGAAAAATTCTCTTTTCCCCTGAATCGTCATGAATTATTCATATTATAAAAAGCTCCTTTTCTTCCAAATTTTGATACATTTTTAGTGTGAAAATTGCTTTGTGTTCTTAATTCATCGAAGTTTCATCTTTTATTATATATTTATATCTTTGATTAAGAAATTATTTCACTGTGGCCACAACATTGTCAGGAGAAAGGCTTCACATTTTAGCTRAGCCATTTCTTCTATTTCTTTCAGAGACAAAATCTGAAGAATCTTATTATGGACTGAATTTGTTAMAGAATTCTCATTTCCATCAGTTGGGGATTGAAGAGAAATTAATTTGATGGTGTTGACTGGGTATCTAGGGAGAGCTGTATATTCAATAAAATACCTCTGTCTCTTTCTAGTYTGTTATCAAGGCAGAAATTGGATAGAAATAGCATAATAGCAAGCGACATATGAAAGGCTAGAAGGAAAGGGAGCAAGCAGATGGAAAGCAGGGTTTTTGAGTGAAAGCAGAGATTGCTGAAAGGCTGTGCTGCCACACTTCTCTGGCAGCTTTGGCTTCCTRGGGACCTGGCAGTTGGTCCTGGCCGCTGGTCTCACCAGGACACAAAGTCAGCTGCTCCAGCCTTGCTKATCAAAGGGGCTGAGCACGTCCACACGCCTGCGTCATGGTTTCCTTTCTAGCCTTTGTTTCCATACTCAGCATTTCAGTGGATTACTTTTTGTCTGGAATTTTCAAAGCAGTGATCACGTTAGGAGGTCTAGACAGTGCAAGTTACACAACGCACACTGAACAAAGCCCCTCTCTTCACCCAGAGGCTGTGGCACTACAGCAGCAGTTGTTATTTCACCTTGGACTCTTGTACCACAGAGTAACCTGGTGTCTTCCCAAAACATCTGKCTTTGAATTTATTCASTGKTTCRCAGATCATAGTAATCAGTGCACCCTAGAACACAGGTAATTTGTTTCTCACAAGCTTGTTTGTTTCGATATTCATGGCAACACAATCCCAGCTACCCTGGTTCTGAAATTTTTCAAACTATTCCATGTTCTGTGTTTGCCTTTGTTCTTGTGAGTCAAGCAGTGCATTGTGGATGTCACCCCTCCACTAACTGCCACCCAGTAGATGAAAGWCTTTACTGTGCCAAGTAACAGTGATTTCATGTTCTCTTTGTTGTTGCTAATCCCTACTCTGTATATGTGAAGTACTGTTCAGGGATCCCAGATGATCATTGTCTTTCCTGAAGGAAGACAGAAAAGGGAGAAAACTCTGCATATGCAGAATCTTTCAGTCCAGAAGCAAGTCAGTAATATACAAACACTGAAGAAGTATTACCTGAATAAGTATCATTGAGAAAAGTGAAGGAACACAGGCAAAAGGGCCTGAATGATGAAGCCCAGAAGATGATCTGTTCAGTGCTTTCTGCATCTTCCTAGCTGGAACCAGGATTTTTTTTTTTACCCATTCTAGGAACAGCCTGATGGAAACTCATTTTAAAAAGCAAAGCCACAGGGTGGACACCATGAACACCTGTGTCAAAAAAAAAAAACCAAACCAAAACCATCAGCTCATGAGGAGATTTCCCATATGAACTGAGAAGTGCATGATAGAATAGATGGTAAGTGAGGTAGGACTAGCATTATAAACCCACTGTGGGTGAGAGTTCCTACAGCAGTCTACMTAAAGTTGCTGGTGGGGGTTATTCCATCAATACTTGATGTATCCTGCAGCACAAATTATAGGGATTAAGGTGTTTTAACATGTTTTTCCTCAGCATTAAGTGACCTGCCAGCTTACCAGACAGTCCTGTGTGCACATCTCACTGTTTGACCTCTTGTTCRTGTCCCTCAAAGCTCAGCTGTGATGTCAGTCACTGCCAGCTGCTTCCTGCTCTCTGTCTGCTCTGCCCAACCTTATCATCTCTCGAGATAGCAGAATCCCGAAGTCATGAAATACAAATCAAATACCATTTTTCTAATTGAGTGGGATGAGGGGATGCTATTCCAAAGTCATACGTCCCCTGATACCATGATTTGTATCACTGGTGCTCTTGCAATCCCATGGCCAGTTCTGTCAGCCAGTACAATCTGAAGTGTGTGCACACTGCCCATTCAAGCTCTTTGTCACAGTGTTTAAAACACACAGCACAGCTGTCACTGTTTGCTGGAAATTGCTGAAAGTGGTGCTGAGGAAGTGAATGGATTACAGAGGAGGAATTATAGGAGCTTATTCATTTATTTTTCTCTTGTCTGTTTTTCTTTTTTTGTTTGTTTTGTGGTTTCTGATGAGCATAACCTGTCTACCCAGGACTCTGAGCTATGAATTCAGGTGAAGCTGGAAGTGGATTAGTACCTGGATTATCATGGAAAGCACCACAAAGCCATCATGYATAACTGATGCAGACACGTGATTTCCAAAGAGTCATGATTTCCAAAGAGTTAACAGTTTCCAGCTGTTCGTCCAGTTTTAGAAAAATGGAAAGGATGTAACATTTCATGGCGACATGGCTGTAGGGACTGGCTGTTACCAGCTAACACATTTTGCAAGCATTAGCACCCAGTACGGACAAAATTATATGTCACTTAGAATTGCATTGATCAAAATGCRTGAACTAGCAAGTCCTAAAAAAGGAAAACTGAAATACAAACCCTCTTAGCACTTGTCCCAGTTTTCCTAGAAGAGAATATTCCGTTTCATACTGAGGAAAATTATTCTTTCTTGATGAGCTATAATTATTGAATATTAAAAAAAATAAATATCAGAGCTTCTGTAAAGAGAAAAAAGCTTTTACTTTGGGAACAGATACTGCCAAAATAATGCCATTTTGTGTGTGTAGGCTGCATTTTGCTTAAGTAAGCTGGTCACATGCTGTCTTTTCTCTCCTTCCACAGCCTATACATGCCATGAGCAAAGCAAGGATGTGCAATTTCAATCAGACTTTTATTTACTGTTGAATGCRAACATATAGTAAATKGAAAAAGAAAGTAAARATGTGATCAATACTATTACAAACAAAAGGAATAACAGGTTYAGAATTTCATTAGGAAGAAGTTAAGCAGAAATCAGTTTTACTTGGTGTTACAAAGGCATTAATTACAGTTCCTTGGATACTAATAATATAAGAGTTTGTAAACAAAAATCCAATTTAAAAAAYGTTCAGCACCAATAAGTTGGTAACTGAAGAGTGAAGAAGCATTGTGCAATTTATAGGCATCGCTTTTCTCTTAGGGCAAGTCCAGGCAATTAATAAACAAGATGTTACTCATTCTATATATACATATATTATTCTGTTACCGTTTTTTAAGGATTTTTTACTGGCAATGTGTAAAGAATCCTCCCCTGTGATTTAAATTATATATGTTATTACTTCCTGTCTACCTGTAGGTCTTGGTATAATACTTCAGGATCCCAACGATGAGAACTCATTCTTGTTGATATAGAGCACCATGACAAAAATTCTGAGGTTTTTATAGGTTAATGTATTTGCCCAGTGGCTGGTGATTTCTCTGGCCCTTTATCAGGTGCTCTTCTTCCTAGAAAGCCTCTGGCATCAAAGGATGGATCAGATGTGTTGCTTTGACAGCATGACAGTATGTCCTGCTTGTGGCCATTTTATTTTCCAAGAACTTTGTGGTTCCTCCTCATCTTTTGATGGGGTAAAAGAAGGGCTTTGGAAAARCTCTTCAAAGAAAAGTTGTCAACCAGGACTGAGTCTGCCACTGCTGGAACAATTCATTCTGCTCCTAGTCCAGATGCTCATTAATTGCTGCAGTTGTTGCAACCTGCTGCCAGCTTCGTCCTTCCCAAGAGTTCCTCAGGCACTGTGCACAGACAGGATGTCTGCATGTGTCTGTGTGTCTTTGTTTGCTGCAGTTGATTTGTGGGTGTGTAGCAGACCCAACGCTTTCCCAGGAGTCTTGACTGTGGATGTGCAGTGCTGTCACACTAGGTATGGACAGGATCCAGAGGTGGAGTTGCAAAATGTGCTTTACTTCCAGCCTCTCAAAACAAATAGTCAGCAGGAAGGCCGCGGTGCTCCTGGTGCAGGGTTTAATTTTTATTTTCATTGAAACAGAAAACATGCCAAAACAATGAAGAGATTCTAAAGAAAGGGAGCACAAAAACTTTCAGTATTAATTAAGCACTCGGAAGATGGAATGAGACAACTTGCTAGTCATACACGAGCAACTCATGCCCTGCTGCTGAAAAATTTGTTTTCCTTAACGTATTTCTAGAACTGTAGAATGGCTGGGATTGGAAGAGACTTTAAAGACCAGGTCTCTAGGAAGACAGCTCCAGTGCTAGATCATCCTCCTGGTATAGATCCCCACTGGTGGGGAACTTATCTGACAAGATCAAAAAGTAAAAATGTTGATAAATCCTGCATACTCTGGGAGAACCTTCCCATTGAATCAGCAGAGGTAATGTGGTATTTCTGATGCTGTAATAATATCTGCACAGACCATATCTGAGGCTTCAGAGAGCCCTGCTTATAAGAACATAATCACAGAAATTCCGCCCACAGAAAATTCTTCTAAAGCGTTTTAGTGTTGAACTGTTGTCATTAAGATTTGGGAGTCATCAATACTGACATTTATGCCTGCTTGTGCTGGAGAGTTGYTAAACTCAGGAACATAATGTCCAGTGAAACGTCACATTAAGTAATGGTTTATCTGTGTCACTATTTATTTTAAAGTAGAGCACAACAGTAATAAAAAAGACTTTTCTCTGTTGTCCAGAATAAGTTGTATAAAATATGAATGCTCATATTCATCCTTCTTCTGCTAAGTTACAGTATTATTTTATATTGCATCATAGTTGATCATTATATTAGCCACTATGTGAGCAAAGAATTGTACATGCCATTTATKTTATTTTCATAATGCATTGGGTGTGATTAGCACTATTTTCCTTAGGATAAAGAAGGATAAGGTAATAACCAAGGTAAAAGAGCWTTTTTAAAGTGATTTTAGACAGAAKCTCGCAGTACAGCAATTTTCTAAAAATCCAAAACATAACAAAAACTTCCAATTACTTAGATTTATTAGTTTTTATAAGGCACTGAGTAATCTATTCACTACTGTCTCATTCATCAAGTGAGTTCTTCAGGRAAAGACATCCTGTCAGGTGCTGCAGACAAAGCTCTGAGGAGCATCAAGACCTCAGTGATGTACCTCAGATAATGACTGCAAAGATTGCAAAGTGATGCATTTCTATCTAGCAGGCATTGATCATAATTATATCACTGATAAAGGCAAAGCATATCAAATGTTGTGTTTTAAATATGCCCTTCAATTAGAATAATGGAAATAATTTCAGCGGTGGCCGTGTGATCTTTCTGAATGCAAAATAGAGATGTTTTGCATATATTCAGGATGAAAGGAGTTATCACTCTTTTCACTTATTAATTTTCATTTTATACTCATGGTATATCAGACATTATAGATCATTCACCATTTTGCTTTATGACAGAGCAGAACTCTGATAACTGTGCTCTGTCTAAAATTTAATTCCCTCATTTACCTGCTGCATGGACTGAACTGCAGAATCTTAATTTGCTGTCATGGTTTCCATGATTCTTTTCTTGTGTCATATTGTTGATRCAATGAACACATTGCACGTACAGCATAGCCTTCATCTTCTTAAGGCASAGCACAGACCCTTTCATCCTTGCAGAATGAATAATTAAAGTAGGATTTTAATATTTGTGCTTGCTTTTGGGTTTATTAGCTCTGACTGTGAAAACTAAATCGATTATTTTGTATGCTCCATCTGACTAACTCTTGAAAAAATGGACCAGAGTTTTCCATATATCTGTTCTGGCTTTAAGCTATTTTAAAATAGAACTGTTGTAGAAATTATCTCTCTCAATTSAATAGGTGACTTTCTTGTTATTGCAAATTTCAGGTTTGCGTAAGGACCACAAGTGTAAAGCAAAATTAGTGAAGATGTTCATCACTGCTAAGGTCCTAAGGTGGTAATTTAATTCTTCTGCTGTACCTGCCTCACTTGAATTTTGTGTTTTTGTTTCTGCAGACTCCAGAGGAAGGAGCCTCTACAACCATCTATGCAGCAGTATCACCCGAGATGGAAGGAGCTGGTGGCTGCTACCTTTACAATGAGGAAAGGACAAAATCGGCTGACGTAGCATATGATGAGGAGCTGCAGAGAAGGCTCTGGACAGAAAGCTGCAAGATGGTTGGGATTTCTGACGAAGCCAGCAGGCTTCCCTAGAAGAAGCCACTTTCAGCTGGGTAAATGAAATACATTGAAAAGCATCTTAGGTGAATGCTTGCAGCATCAGTCATCRTCCTGGAAATCACTGTTCAGTCCCAAAGGCAAAAGTGAACAGCTCTGTTTTTCACTTGATTCCCTAATCTGCTAGGGTGTGGGGGGAACATTCCCACAGAAAGGTGTAGTGGTTGGTTTTAAATCTAACCATCAGTTTTGTAAATCATGATGTTTCAGTCTGTGATTAAAATACAATCTTTAAACATGTGCAGAGTTGAGTTTTCATTGTTTTGTTCAACAAAAATAATGCTTGAGCATCTTGTGTGTGAGAGGTTTTGAACTTAAACTGCTTTGTACATATTAGCTGCTCTTTTAAATCAGTTTTAAAAGTTGCAGCTTTATTTTCTTAAGCTTCATTAATCTTTAAGACACTTTCATCAGTTAGCTCTAATGCAGAAATTCGGCATTCATGATCATGATATTTCTGTGTTAAGGTTAGTTTTATATGTCAACTTGTATCCAGAGGTATTATCTGAAGGTCAGAACAATAAAAAAAAGTAAATAAATAAGGCCTTCTTCAAACAGGATATTGAATTCACTTGTTTCCAGTTTAAGTTCATCTCTCCTATGCAGGGAAGGAAGGGATCAAACATCAGAATGGCAACACTGTTGTATGGAGACCTTCCTCTTTTTGTTGGTTTTGATCCCAGTTCATATCAGTTTCAGAACTAAAGCTCATGGTTTGGAAGAGATAGCAATTCATGCCAGCCCGCTTTCTCCTTTTTTTTTTTGTACATGTACAATGTGTCCTCTCTAAACTGTGTCTTTGCCACTTTTAAGAGTAGCCCCTGCATACTCATCCAATAGGAGCAAGAGGGTATTTTCCCTTTTGTTGTCTATGTCTTTCCTAAAATTTCCTAACAGCTGGTTTATTTTTAATTTTATTTGATTGACTCTGAGTGTGGAGCAGATTTTTTTATTAAGCTATTTTCAGTGAACCCTAAGATTTYTCTTCTCAGTGGGATAGCAGCCAGTTCAGATGTTATCAGTTTTGAACACACTTCAGTTGTGTACAGTTCAGGAAATTCGAGCAATGTCTACCAAAGTGATTCTTTAAGAATGGTTCATATTCATAAAGAAA
>NW_026623434.1:1045032-1050164 GCF_030028575.1 Malurus melanocephalus
AAAAACCCCAGACATAGCCTAAATTTATACAATCTCAAAATACTAGGAAAAAAATGGATTGAAGATAGAAATATTTTAATGGCAATGGTGGTAAATGATGAGAATAATTTTCAGAGAAATTTCCCCGGACAGCTTCAGTCAAGATTATAAGTCCCACAAAAACATTTGGAAGTGTCTGGGAGACCTTGCAGGAGTCTCAGGGTACTTATACGGACCTACAGRAAAGATGGGGAGGGGCTTGGGTGATARAATAGTGGTACAATGAGGGGTAATGTCCCTAAACTGAAAGAGAGAAGATTTGGATTAGACATTAGGARGAAATACTTCCCTKTTGGGGTGCTGAAGCACTGAACAGGTTKCCCAGAGTAAYTTTGGATGTCCCATTCCTGGAARTGYTCAAGGTCAGGTTGCATGGGGCTTTGTCTTGTGGAAGGTGTCCATGCCCATGGTAGGGCAGCTGGAAACAGATGGTCTTTAAGGTCCATTCTGATCCAAACCATTCTGTGATTCKTTGACCTCGTCTCAGTGAGTGTTTCCAAGCATGGAATCTGTGTGTAGGGAGCCTGAGCTCATATTGTTAATGGC
Organism: Malurus melanocephalus; assembly: GCF_030028575.1. Taxonomy (NCBI): domain Eukaryota; kingdom Metazoa; phylum Chordata; class Aves; order Passeriformes; family Maluridae; genus Malurus; species Malurus melanocephalus. The sequence continues at coordinate 1,045,618 of NW_026623434.1, forward strand.
GTAAGGTCTACCCTACTCTCATCTTCTTGATTTTAGTTGCCATCTAAAAAAGACACATAATCCTATAGATGTCCTTGCATTTCCTTTTTTTAAGATATACACACGGAAAGAGATGGTAAAAAATGTGGGTGTAAAGCTTGTATTTATTTTGAGGCCCTGAAAATCACTGCATGACAGAACCAAGTGCTAATACAGTGTTGTGTTCTCATTTGCAGCAGACTAGAAACAATAAGAATGTGTTCCTATGCACTGAACCCTGGACTAATACCCCTTTTGGGCTTTTCAGCTCAAACTTGGTACTTCAGTCCAAGTGACCTTATCTCCAGCATTTGGTTCAGAGGAAGATCACATGTTAGGTAAAGTAGACTAGGAACGAGATGTACAGACCGAAAAAAAAGATTAAAAAAAAATAAAAATAACAAAAAGAAACATCTGGGAAGAAAAATAATAAACAAACTGAGGGAGAGCATATTTCCTCTCTGAATTAAGCCATGTATGATCTATTTCTGGCTTCTTAGCTATATACAAGGTTAGCAGCAGGAGATTTATCACTCTGTCACTATAGCACTTTCTCTGTATGACTGGCTGACTTTTTTTTTTGGTAAGYGAACGTAGTGCTTGTGAAATGTGCCAGACTGACACTCTGGGAACTAAATTCCTCTGTTTATTCACGGATCATGCACAGGATGCAGTAAGCCTTCTAGACAGCCAACATTTTGATGTTGCCATAGCATTCCCATGRAACATCATTGCTGCTAAAAGTGTGTCCAGGATTACTCAAACTGGAGGGGGTGAGATTACCATCAGTTTTAACTCTCTTGAAGCTCCACAGTATTTGCACAACCAGTTTCAAGTGGCATGGGGATTAGCAAATTAGAAAATGGTAAAGAGAGCGAGTCACACTTTCAGAGCCATCTGAACCAATTTATTAACAGTATCAGTCCAATGAAATCTGTTTTAAATAACACTGAAAACGTGGTTTGTAGGAATCAAGAATACAGATGTGCCTGAGAAAGGRAAAAATTAGGTGTCCTAAAGCCAGGGTTATCTAGAGCACTGCAGTTCCACGTAGATACAGTTGAGTAAGTTGCAAAACTGTTATCTCAGGAGCTAAAAGCAGAAAACTGTGTCAGCTTTGCAGTGTCACTTAAGCACGTGAGCCTATCTGGAGCAAGACCCAGTATTGTTATAAAGTGCTCCAAGTGTGAATGAGAACAATCATTTGTCATACTGCTGCAAAAATCCAAAATAATTCTTAACATATCTATCTAGGGAAAATATCTGTGAAACATGTAAAAAGATGACAGTGGTTTTCCTTCCKCACAGATAAATGGTTAGGGCTGATTTAATTTCACATTTTAAGGTCATGGGATTTGCAGAGATCTGAGAGAGGCTGTATTTCACTTCACTGAAGTACTTGGCTGAGGTAGTTTGTAGTAGGGATATAGGTATAGAAAAAAATACCTGGAAGCTCTTTAACCTTGCAAAGAAAGGTTAAATGATGAAGGTAAACAAAGGAACCTTCCAACATGAAAACAGATCCTCTTTGAGAGTAATCTCCTATTGGTACATGTAGATCTGATATCTGAACATAATTAAAAGATGCCTCTGAAATGACACCCAGCAAAGAGGCCWGGTAGGCTGCTAAGAAAAGTAGGTCAGTGGCAGTGAAGTCATGCTTAGATTCTCCCTCACGTCCACAAGGACAGCACTTATTTTGATTAGTATGAGAGTGACCCATTGCTCAAAACTTCTAAAATGGAAATTTCCCTGCCAGTACTCCACCCAGGCTAATGTTTAGTTCAGAAATCAAAGTGCCTCTACCCTGTCACAGAGAGGCACACAAAATCTATGGTCCAGTTCAAGTCTGAGATCAACAGAAGCATCCACTAAGTGATCTGAGCTACTGCCTTTGAGAGCAGAGTGAAAACCTGTCAAACCTATTTTTTTTGAAAAGGATTACAAATTATAAAGTAAAAAAAAACAACAAAAAAACAACAAAAAAACAACAAAAAAAACCCCAAAAAAACCCCTCAAAAAACAAACAACCAAATAAAAAAACCCTCTAAAAAAGGACCAAAAAAAGATAAATCCTGTTATGAAGGATAGTTAAAATAAATATAGACATTATGGGAATAAATGCAGTTATCTAGGAATTTGATAAGGCAATGTTATTTCAACAATGGASTTGTACRGGAAATAAACAACGTGCTGACAAARGACTTCTAAGGTTCTTAGAAAAAAAATGATAATTTCCTCAATAATTAACTACTTTATTTGCAGACCGGGGTGAAATTAGTTGTATACTGAAAAAGTAAGTGCTGTAATTTGTGTGTGACTACATTGTTATTTTCACATAATGAAGTAGCTACATTYTTGCTTCCAGTTCAAAACTGATTTTAGTCTGTAGATGCGGAGCCGCTGGCTTCACTTCCACAGTGATATTTTATAAATATTTGGACTTCATAGTTCACTTTTTCAACAACTGTCAATTACTTTAGTACAGTGACAACTGGTATTATAGAACAAAGGACTTCGTTATTTAATATCAGGCTTGCTATTGCCTCTGCCAAATGCACAGTAGTGTTAACTCTAAATATAACAATACATGGTGAATATTTAAATGCTCATCCTAAATAAGTTTTCTACACATAGGGTCTTCTTCAGTTCCAGTATTAGGCTGACCTTTCTCATTCTATGACACGGTTTCTGCTTCGGCTGCCTTCATGGAAAGACGAAAATCATATTCCAGTGAAGTTACCATGAAATCTCTCACAGATCAGATAAAACTTCCACGGCTTTAAGAGGGTGAAGGCTTTGGGTTCTGACCATCTGAAATAACTGAAGAAGTCAGTGCAAAAGGCATCAGTACRACATCAGGCCAGGCAAGACGGGTAAGCCACAAGCAATTCTTTGAAGGTAATTTTATTCCTTTTAGAAACAATCTACTACAAAATCTACAAAATCTACTGTGTTTTGGCAATCCACTATGGCAACACTGGAGGAAGGTAATAGGAAGAAAACAGATCAGTGGCCAAGATCAGTATTTCCAAATACAAATAGTTATTGGCTTCCATAGTGTACCCATCAGCCCTTGTTGGCTTCTSTCCCTCGCAAAATGGACTTTAGCCAAGAATTCGGGTCACACAGGCAATCAAGAAGAGTMAAAATGTAACAGTGACTGTAATTTGTTTAGACAAACTCTCTAGTCTGAAACCAATCACTTTAAAKTACAAGATTTCCTAAGCTCAGAAAAGAAAAAGGAAAGAAAAAAATAGTCAAAAACCAGGCTATGACACTTTTTGAGTGATTTTAAACCTGGGCWCCTCTTCACAGACAGAATATAAGATGGTAAGAAGCCTTATGTCCTTTCCAGAGAATACAGATCAACAAACATTTTCTTCCCCTCTATCTTGGGGAACTCTCAAAATTAGCTCAAGTAACATYGCTGTTTGCAAACAAAATGATCAATTTAGTATATAACTTATCTTCCCCTTTTTGAAAATAGAAACAAAATTTATTTAAATGACCCCACTTTTATGGAACTGATTGTTTAGTCTATATTGATCTGCATATATTCAAGATGTGTGCTGTATCTCAGGCTTTTTCTTCAATACTGAAGGGAAAGAAGAAAAATCCTTTTAAGGTGTGCAAGATAGTTAAGGGCCAAATCCTGCAGTTTTTCTCATGGAAAACGTTAATTGAAGACAATGCCAGCTCTTTACAAGGAAAGTAAGATCCTGCTCAAGAAAGTTAAAGTAAAATATTTGCACAGAACTTTTCTCTTAACTACACTGCACAGCACTGCTGAAGTTAATGAGACATCCCAGAATCACTGTACAAAGACACATAATTTAATAGCAGAAGAAGCTATAAAAACCTTGTATCATTTAAATTTGATAAYGTCTCAGAACATTATCTCTGGAGTGAGAGTCTCTTCATGCTTCTACTGATATATTAAAGCCCCTCACTTTACCTCTAAAAAAAGTGCAACCTGAAAATTCCACTGATGATATGGTATTTTGAGAAGAGAGAGTAGCATTCATCTCACTTAAAATCCTCTAAAAACAGGATGGATGGTCTAAGTCTKTGTGTTAGGCTCCATCTGAGCTCAGTGAGTATAATACTGTTTTGGGACAATTCCTCTGACCACTATTTTAGTGGGGAATGAGTCACAATGCCGTCTCTGGCTGTCCAGAGAGGGAAAACAGACTAAAAGTAGCCTAAGGTAAATGTCCAGCACAAGTACATTGTGGAATCACAGAATCAATGAGGTTGGAAAAGGCCTTTGAGATCATCAAATCCAGCCTATGACTTAACAAGACTTTGCCAACCAGACCATGGCACTGAGTGCCACTTCCAGCCTTTCCTTAACTTCCAGGGATGGTGATGCCACCAGCTCCCTGGGCAGCCCATTCCAATGTCCAATCAACCTTTCTGTGAGGACTTACACGAGCTTTTGTTTTCTCAGCCAGCTCTACATGCACTTAAACTGCCTGAGAACAAAGTTTTTCTTTTCTGGGTGGTTTTTGTTGTTGGTGTTGTTG
>NW_026623434.1:1050234-1059148 GCF_030028575.1 Malurus melanocephalus
TTAATTTACAGCAAGTCTGATCTTCTGCATGCCATAGACTTTCTAATCCTGATTTGAACTGGCTGGATCGTCACTTCTAGATAGTTGTCAGCCCTCATTTAAAATTTTCCAGTGAAACAGAGCACCTTAGATATATTCTTTTCACCCACAAATTGTTCCCAGCTTAAAAAAAATAATCTTTATTTCACTTTTGAATCAGAGCAAAGAGCTCCCAGCTCTTTGATGTAGTTACACTTTTATCTGATGGGCTGAAGAACCCATGTTCTGATCCTGGTGGGGATGGACAGGCAGGGAAGAAAGCATCTCTTGTCATATTTTTCATGAAGTATCTTGACCAAGCTCTTTGAATCTCTCATTGGAAGTCATATTTTACATCTTCCAACCATTTTCTTTTCTCTTTGTGAATCTCATCTGATTTTTCAAGTTCCCTCCTGCTTTTGAGATTTGAACACCTTATTTTGATATATACCAGTAACATAGCCTCAATTGTCAGCTTATTTTTTTCTCTTGCTATGCCCCAAGGACATAATGACTTTGTTCCCTGAAGCACCATAGACGAACTCAGATTTGGAGATTCTATGCACCTTTTTTCAGGCACACAAAGTCYTATCCTGTAAATGCAACCCACTTGATTTGTTTCAAGATGCATGATCTAATAGAACTCTAAATGCTTCTTTTATTGTGATTTATTTCCACCATTAAAGCCCTAAATCTGCACTAAAAAGTGCTTGAGAAAATTCTGGAGCTGTTGAGTCAGGAGATGAAACAGGGACTGAGAGTCAGAGTACTGATGTCATGAAAAAGTGCCCCCGTTCAGCAGCTGAAGTCATAGATAAAATAGTGTGCAGTGACTTGCTCTATCTGGAACATAACAAATGGCACCAAATCAGTAATTTCCTTTGTTTTAGAAATTATTTCTGTTATTTGTCACTCTGACAGAATGTCCCAGAAGATGTTTGTCTCTCATCCCAGACAGGACTAGCAGGATTAATGCACATTGCTCTGCACCTCTGAAGAGAAGAGGACCCCCAGCAATTATACAGTGCTTCAGCACAGTGCTGGAGCTTCAGCAACTTGGCTACAAACCTTGGCTTTAGAAGTGATTTACAAAAGCAAATTAGGCTCTCAGAGGTGGTTTTTTTTTTGTTCTTCTTTTTATTTTTTTTTTTTAATTTAATATTAATATTTTTTTTCCAAGCTCTCTTTTCTTCTCATACATGACTTGTCTTTACAGCCCTCTGTACAGGTGGGGGGCTTCTCCCAAAGCTGATGGAAACAAGTTTTGTTCTTCACACTTGCTTGGCAGAGCAGTTGTGATTGCAGTATTGTAACACCCTCTTGCTCTGCTGGGTCTTATTCCCGGACACTGAATCCAAGCTGCAAATTCGCAGCTTCTCTGCTTATTATGAGGGGAAGCACTGCCATCTGTTTTATGGAACTCTAAAACACATTTCATACCACATTTACTTGATACACAATTTGCATTTATCAGCCGTCTTCTTGTAGAGCAGAAACCATTTTACCACTAGCTCATTCTCTGAAATACTGAAAAGTACAACTCTCATCCTATGTCTGAATAAAAAACCAAGGTGCAGGTATTTCCTGCAGAACACAGGTTCTGAAGGATTCCTTTTGGAAAACCAAAGCTGTCTAATCCAAAGGTTTTAACCTAGATAATACTGACAAGGCAATGGTATTATTAATACTAAAATSCTAAAATATTCAATCTTCCAAATTTTTCTTTAATTTGAAGCAATCTAGATGAATAAAACTGTGCTACTCATACTTTGTTTAAATGGTGCAGCATTTTGCAATTAAGTTATTTTTTAAACAAGCCCAGGGAAGAGGTCTTTAGTGAAAGGCATGTCTTTCATTCTGCTCTGAAAATGAAATTCTGTATCTTTAGCAATTGTACTTTGAAGAGATTTTCCATTTGACAATGATGACTTGATGAGTTAAATCATAGGAGAGGATTCATTGCATAGAAATTTTTCTTCCACATCACACTGCTGGGACCCATGAAGATCCAGAAAAGAAGATACAATACATATGATTGATTTTTTATCTCCTCTCCCTCCACTGTTTTCATTTCTGAAGGATACATGAAAACAGGAGAAGGAAATTAGCAGCAATTTCCTTCCATTCGAAAAGAGCAAAAATAAAAGATCACTTACCCAAATCTTAATCAGACTGAGCATTTCATATATCAGATATATTCACTGGGATTTTTTCTAGATTAGATATTAGAGAAAATTTCTTCATGGAAAGGATTTTCAAACATTGGAACAGGCTGCCCAGGCTGTGTCATGGTTCCTGGAGATGTTTAAAAGGCTTGTAGATGTGGCACACAGGAACACAGTTTAGTGATGGACTTGGAGGTGTCAGTTTTGTGGCTGGGCTTCATAAACTTGGAGRTCTTACCCAACACAAGTGATTCTGTGGTTCTTTATCTCAGTTTTCATTATGTTCTTGAAGAGCAGCTCTCATGGTCACAGGACTTGGGAGATTTGATCCCATCTGTTAAGGGTGTAACTTATCTCCCCCTAAAGTGAAAGAGYTTTAGCTTCTGTATTTTTTTCACCTTTGTTTCGCCATCGCTGGTAATGCAAAGTTGCTGCTGTTTTCAGCACAGCTGAAAAGGTCAAATGCTGGGTGCTGCTCTTTTTTGAAATATCAGCCTGTTAAGTCAGTGACAAAYTCATGTGGAATCATTCAATTTTTTTCAAAGGCTCTGAGGTCTGGAGACAGCACCAAAGTTATCTGAACAACTTTTGAACTTGAATGTCTGCAAAGTAGTTTTATGAGTGTTTTGATGCTACAAATACCTTTCTATCCTGCATTCTTCTAAATCAAATGAAAAGATCTGGGCAATAGATTAGACTGAATTTAGAATTTTTTCCTTTCCCTGAAGGCTCCATAAAACCTACATGACCTATTTGTCCTGAGAGTAAATGTTTTGGGACACTGCACTTAGTCTACGTTTTCTGTCTGTTCAGTAAAGCAGAGTAATATAAAAACTTTATATCTATATATAATAGAAATATAATATTATTCTAATAAGTAAATTGCTCTTAAGCATAAACTCAAATTTCAGCATGTGCTTTACTGCCCTGTGCTGCAGTGTGTTTAGCTACAGATGTGGGACAGGTGACAAAGAGTGTTTGAAATCACACCTCAGTAGGTACAACACACAGTATGAGTTGGAAGGGCTAATTTTCCTCTGAAATAAAGGCCAAGACCAATGGTCTCCATGTGTGAAAGTTTGTCATAAGCACCAAGCCTTTTAGTTCAATCCATTCAAACCAGAAAACCACTGTCTATAAAATCTAAAGAGAAAAATAACACAGACATTAAAATATTTTAAAATATACTTTAGAAATAGAAAACCAAAACTAACACTGTATTGCTGAACAAATAAGCATATACCAAAAGTTCAAACATCACAGCTTACTAAAGACAAGAGGCACTGAGTTTTTATGTACAGTACTTAAAACAGCTCAAACCCCTGAACTTCTTTACAGGAACTTAAACTGGAGTGGTAACTGTATGCCAGCATGAAATGCTTTATTTCATGAATGGAAAGTAAAGAAATTCGAAACCACCTGGATTTCATATGTTTAAAAGCAGTTGATTTGCTGTATACAGATGAACACTTCTACTTTCTCCCTTTTTCTTGTGTCCTCTTTCATTTTTAATAAGTCTTTTGTTAGTCAGATGTGATAAAAAGCTTTAGATCAAATCCCATGAGGTAAAATCCAAAACTCTGGGGAAAACTAAGGAAGATTGATTTGTTTAGTTTCTAAAACCACAACCACATTGCCAAGAGCCTCCAGCTGGCAGGATAGAAAAAAATGTCTCTCCCAATTGYAAATTGCCAATTCTAAAATGGCACAGCAGCAGCTTTCCACCCTGACTACCTGCAGCTGGCCAGCCTTCCACCTTCCTGAAATCACACTGCCAGGCAAAATAATAGCTGCCTCTGGCCAGCTCTTCCATCCACCTCCCCAAAAATACACATCACGTTATGAAACACAGTTTAAAATTGTGTATTGGAGATRAGCCTGTACTATAGCTGTTGGGGTCACAAACAAGAGTGAGATGAAGTACACATCATTCTCCTGAGCAGCTGGGAGGGCTGTGGGGAGAAACACAGCTTTCAGCTCATAAAGCCTTCTATGGGCCTAAAAAAATACAATTACTAATCTTGAGACTAATTGCTCTCAGTTTAACTTGATTATATGAATCAATTAGGTGGACCAAGAGAAAGCTTTACTGACAGCTGTGGGCCTGAAGAAATCTTCTTGGCAAAAGGAAAGACAAGCTTTCAATCCCAGGGAATGGAGATAGCTGTGCAGAGGAAACCAAGGAGAAGGATAGGTTTTTATGGGATTTAAGTGGTCTGAATGTTGCTTGAGAATAAACAAAAACTAAGAAAAGCTGCTCTGAAGATGTTAGAAAAAAAAATGGTGAGGCTGGTGGGGGAAAATGTGGGTTATGTGGTGTGTGAAGTTCTGTGAGTAACAATGAAAGTGAGAACAAGCCTAAAATAAATGTGGGCTGAGATGGTGCTCCAGACAGGGGGAGGCAGCAGGGCTGGCAGCTCCTGCTGCAGGTGAATGTGTGTTCAGGAGGCTGCAGAGGTTCAGACTCACTGCTTTGCATTTCTCTTGTGTTTGTGTCATTCTGCAGCCTGGCAGCACTTCAGCACTGGCTGAGAAAGAGGAGTCTGCCTGCCCAGGGCAGCTCATCCTTTGCTGTTTGTGCTGTGCTCCTGGAAAGAGGGAGATTAATCAGAGGGGGAAGATAGAGGGGAACTCACTCCCCTAGCACTGAAGAGGCAGTGAGCTTGGTAATCTATGAACAAAACGGTCCCACTGCTTGTTGTGGGGGTCCAAACCTTACAAGAGAATCTTAGGAGCTCAGAATACAGTTCAGACTGTAGAAGTATAAGCATGGATCTTCCTTATTTCTGGGTAAAAGAGTTCTTATAGGGGCATCAACTGTCAGGAAGGAGAAGGTCCTTRTCATGCACATCARCAGAGTTCTGAGTGCCTGAGGGAAWCCCRGRTSAGACAGAGATGCTTYCACAAGTTAGAGTGCTCCTAAATTTAGTAAAATCCMAAGCAGAAGTGGTTTTGGTGGGATATTTAAAAACTGTGATGTTCATCCCTGTTTTATTTTAGAGGTTTTGGTCTCTTGGTTGATTTGTTTTCACTGGTGCGTGGTGCTACAGCAGCCAGGTCTGAGACATTTTACTCGCTGGTGGGAAAGCAACGAGGGCAGTGKCTGTTAGAGGGCTGGGCATCCCAAATTCTCCTCATTCAGAACATGAAAAAGAACACAAGAAGCAATCAAACCTGACAGAAACATCCCTAGCAAAAACGCGAAAGTAATAAAAAACCCAAACTCTTGCAAGGGATGGCCTTTACACTCTTTCTGTGTGTGTTCTSCTTCCCTCTTTCCCCCAAAAGAACATGGGTAATTACAAACAGCATCTGTGTTAGGTGAGACCCAGATGGCAGGTGTTCTAACACATCCCAAATGCAGTGGGTGCAGGAGGGTCTCTTTGAATCAGCCCAGTGCCTGTTTCTCTCTGGAGAAACTCCAGCCCTCATCTATAAACACCTTGGGGAAAATGGGGTGTCTAAGCTGGACGATGGGGTGGTGGCACAAAGAGCCATAATAATTCAGTGATGGATAAATTAGGCTGAACAGCAATAGAAATTTTCTTGCTATCTGGAGTTTTGTCCCAGGAATAGTTTTAACAGGATTAGGGTGATTAAAGAAATTTAAGTATTTTTTTAAAGTGGAGTCCCATTAGAGCTGGGATGGGTAAATACACGGCAGTGAACCTGAGCTTGATGACATGAGTGGCTTCTTGTGAACCTAAATTCCTTAGCATATTTAACATCACACTTTCCAGAGTTTGCATTCTGGTGAATGCTGGTCACTCATGACAGCTGTTGAAGGATTTTTAGAAAATGACAGCTCTGGACAAGCCTTCCAAGCCTTCCACTAGCAAAGATTTCTTGAACTGACTAGAATTGCAACAGACAGGAGAATTTTACAAGGCTCCTATTAGAAGTGTGMTTCAAAAAGCAATGAAGGCACTCTGGCTTTAAACCACAGCAGAGGATTGTGCTGTATCTCAACATCCAAGTGTAATGAGGGACAGAGGAATCCCCTGCTTTTACTTTGGAGATTTCTCTCTTTCCAAGGGAACTTGGTCTCTAGCCTGTTAAAAGGCTGCTCTTGACCAGAGTGTTTAGTCTTTCTCTGTGATGATTTTTCCAGTCCTGATACCTGTAAACAACCCATAAACAATTAAGTTGTAAGTGCCTGAATCAGCCTTCTTAGGGCAGGAGGAGKGGGAGGGAATGGCAGTGGGAAGCAGGGTCTGCTTAAGAAGAAKCAAGATTATGAATYCACATSCTGATTCTGARTGCTTTAAATCCATGTCTACACAGYGCAGATTTTGRTACATTTGTCATGACCACATCACAGTTGATTCTTTTGGGGCTAAAAGGTTCCTAGAAGCCCTACATGATGTGATGAAAGCCTSGTGTTCTCTCTTCCAAGAACTGGGGAAACCTCCTGTGGTTAAACTCCTTCAGCTTTCCTACCGACTTCAGTCATGCACTTCTGAGAATTTTTTGTTGGCTAATTTTATATAAAAATGCATCTTCCCCTCCCACACTTCCTGAGAAGATTATTTTCTCAGTATTATGTTCTCAGATATGACTGATGAGGTGCAGATAGCACAGAGCACATTGTGCTGCCAGCAGGGACTCTGGAAAGCTGGGGYTGCCAGGGTGCTCCTGGTGCTCCTGCTCACCTTCTGCAGGTTTGTGTAGAGGATGTGGGTAGTGAGTGATGGCTGTTTGTCAGCACGGGTCACATGARTTCAGATGAGATTGCAATTTTTGGTACAGCTTTTGCCTTTTTAACTTTTGCTATGAGTGGAAGTAGGACAAGAAAACATGTCTGTAGGCATGAAGGGTAGGGACCATCAGCTCAAAAATGGACYAACACATGGGACTTTGGGTCATTCCTAACACTGGGCAAAATAGATGGCATTTGAGAGAGGGGAAAAAAAGAGCATTTTTTTTTTTTTTTTTTAACTTAAAGACTTCACTTATGTATCTGAATTATACTTGAACATAGAAACMCCAGGAGATGGTCTTACTGCATCCAAGTTTCTTTTCCAGTGTGGAAAGTGTAGCAGAATTCAGAGACTTTGCTCTCCTGCAGTGTCYCAGTACTGCTGCAGGGCCAGAGATGAAGTTCTGAAACAGAAATGCTTCAAAGAAAGAAGGGGTTATGTTCAGATGTGAGGTGTTCAAACCAACCCAGGTTTGAGAGGGGCTTTGCTGTCTGTGCAGGCACACTCTTAAAAGTGATATAGGAACTGTTGGAGAAAAAAATCTGGAGAAAGCTGGAGGATACGGCTGAAAAAGGGTAGAATGAAGGGAATAAACTTCAAAAAGTCTGTATGACAAGAAATATTAGTTCCCCTCAGGCCGCTTGCTTCTAAATTCTAGGGTTTTAGTGAAACCAGCCTCTGAGCTCCAGTAACTCCATTGCTCACCATGGAGTCAGTGGAGAATGAGAGGAGTCTTTGCAGTTTCCCACAGGGAGATCTTGTCTGGCTGTGTTATTTAGGTAAYAGGAGCTCACCAAGGATGAATTGCAATAGGAAAGTGGGAAAAGAGCAGAAAACAAAAGCAGAAAATAAGTGTGCTGGCTAAGGAAAAAAACAAGAGTTTGGACACCAATTTCTAGGAAAGGGTGGGATGAAGAAATGTGAATGATTCAAGCTGTGAAGACAAAAGGAAATCGTCAAGGATGAAACAGACTGTGGAGAAGGCARCTGAAGAATAAAACAGAATATGATCTTAGGTAGACACTTTGAAGAAAATGAAGTAAACAAGGGTCAAACTTCTGTTTGTTTTAAAGGCTGCCTCAGACATTGCTGCTGCCTGAAGAGCAACACCTTTTGTTTATCACTCTTTTATTGCAAAAGAGTGAGAAATTATTATAATATAATTATTCCTTTTGTTCTGCTTGTATTGGAAGAAAATTTCACACATATTCTGTTGCTTGATGCATTCTGAAATTACTGTCCTGACCTTGGCACAAACCCTGAAAGAAGGAACTGAAGCAAACATAGTCTCTGGATCTGTGCCTCTGAAAATGAAAGAAAAAGTGAAGCTTCAGTTACTAACAGACATTTAACTAAAAATAGTGAAACAAGCTACAGCTCAGTGCTGGGTTAGTTTGATCTTTTTTTGAAATTTCAATTCTATTTCAAAATGGTAATCCTGAGATCCTCTCCTCCAATTTGCTGCCACATTACTCCACCAAAATAGCTTAAAAGATCCTCAGCTAACTTTAATTATGTCTCTGCCCACATTCTGCTCTCAAGCAAGCTGAAGTGCTTGGTGTTTTCTTCTCATTTGGCTTAGGTTGGAACCCCTGAACCTGGGAAAGAAGCTTTTCTCAGAGGAGTTAAATAAGCCACAACCTCTATAAAAAGAGGAGAAAAGTGGCCCACAATTCACTTTTAAGGCCATCTATTTCTTTGTTGCAGACTGAAGCTTTCTGAGGTCCAGGTCAGACATGMAGCTTTCAGGCTGGATGAATGAATGTCCCTCCGTGTGTTCCTGCCAAGGAGGCAGGAATCTCAGAGCAGAACTAATGGATCTCAACGGGGCCAGGAATTGTTTGTGGCTTTCTGAGAGGTTCCAGACTGCTCAGAGAGGCTGGGAGATACTTTAGCCTGGGCTGGATAAAGCTGAGCAAGCTCTCCTTGACCCAAAATTCACTCTGCTTTGAGCAGAGATTTGAACCAGGTGGTCTGCAGAGATCCATTCCACTTGAAAGTGCTCACTGAGACTGTGAAGTCCATGTTCCT
>NW_026623434.1:1059655-1140829 GCF_030028575.1 Malurus melanocephalus
AACTTCTGTGGGTCAGGAAAAACATGGCTTGGGGTCCAGTCACTCAAGAAGAGGATTCCCACATTCTAACTTGCCACAACTGTTTTTGTACTCTGTCTTCATTAAGTCATTAAGTCTGGARTAAGGAGGGAGAAAGTATGGTAAAACTTGTCAAAATGTAGCCCATGATTCTTAAACTTTGTGTTAATGACACAACAGGAGATCTGTCCTGCCTAATCTGTAGGTGAGACACTACAGTGTGTAGGATCTAAGGACTCCAGGATTAATAAAAAARRAAAAAAAAATTAGCCTTGCTCTTCATCTACCACATAAAAGAAATCTAGCAGTGTGCTCCTTTTTCATCTTTTGTAGGTGAAGGGTAACAGCATTTAACATTTATGGCAGTCTTCTGAGCTGCATATCTGTAACAGAGACATCTCAGTGCAGAGCTGAATAAGGTACCTGGAAAATGAGGCTCAAAGTTTCATTAATGCAAACTTTTAGACAGCTCCTGACTCAAACAAACCCTCTCYTTTAGTTCCCTTTTTAAGGGACCAAGTTTTGACCGTAACAGAGACTTAGAGGCCTGGCTTCAGTTTTGGAGGACCAAGTGCCTTAAAATTGACCATGAGGCACCAGGATCTTTGATCAGACCTGGGCCTGAGAGTCTGACTTCATGTTTTCCATCTAAAACCAGAGCTCTACCAGATTTCTGTTAATTTTTCCCTCATGGAAGGTGCTTCAGTGCCAATTGCTCCTCTCTTCCATAGGTGACTTTTCCATACTATTGCAATGCAATCCATAGTGTGTGTGTGTGTCAGACCATAAGCGAGTTCACATTTGAATCCCATACTGCAGCACGGGAAAATTGTAAGAAAAAGGAAAATAAATTAATGACATAGAGTCCTATAAATTTTACGAGCAGAATCAGACCCTTCCTCTTCTGCAACAAGGGCAAAACCCAACATCTTCAGAAAAAAATCTCTGATGATTAAAAGGTTGTTGGCAACAGAGCCACAGAGGCTAATTATGAATTCTCTCTTGCAGTTTTCACCGCTGTCTCAGACAGTTGGCTGGCATCATGGAAAAATTGTTTCATTCTAGATGAGGAAGAAAGGAAAAAAAGGTTTAAGGCTAGAGTCAAACTTATCAATTTATAACAGTGAATCTTATCATGGAAGTGGGTGAAAGTGGATGTGGAAGTGAATGAAGATATACCAGTGCATAATCTGTTACTCTGATTCTATTTTCTGGTTTTATGGTATGCAAAARGTGGGGAATATACATGCAAAAGAAAACAAAATATGTAATGGTTCTTTAATAATAAAGTTCTGTGATTGCCACACAGGGGCTTCTAGATATCTGTAGGCTTATAATATTTTTTTTGTTTTTCTTCTCAAAGTCATGAAAAGGGCTTGTATATGTAAATGACATGAAAATAGAGTTACCTTACCCATAGACTGATTTTGGAGGAGGAGAACTATGGCATGTTCCAGGCTGTTTGTTAACTATTCTGTGCTTAAAAGGCAACGGTTCCTTCATTGTCTGCAGCAAGCTCAATGCTCAAAAAGGCTTTTTGTTCCATGACAGCCATGAGTGKCAGCAAGACATCTTATTCTGCAGCTCTTTAAAAAGGTGTATGCCTCTCAATTATAAAATCACAGCACAGACATAAGGGATGAGRAGACTGGATAAAATACATGTCCACAATAAGAGCATTCTTGCATAGCAACAATAGGTTTGTGAAAGAGCTGAGCTGCCTTAAAGGTCCAGTCTCATGAGAATAGCAACTTTCAGTGGTCTATTCAGGGTTTCTTTTCTAAAGTTTTTTTCCCTCTCTATGCATGTTCCCAAACATACTGATTTTGTCTCAGAAATAAAATGCATGGAAGGCACAGGGGCTCTGTTATTGTTGGAGAAAAAAGGCTGAACACCTAACTGTGTGTGGATGCCAAACAAGGACAGCCATGTCTGTATTCCAGTCATGTTTCTTTATTGTTTGTGCTGTCCTGCCCATTACCAGAGAACGGGAAATTGCTTAGGGGGATGTAATTCTGTTTAAAAGTCTGTCACTATGAATTACCAAGGGGAAAAGGCAAATCACAGGGTAGCAGAGCAGTACTTTGGTGCCAAAATAATCCTAGACCTTTGTAGTGTCAGGAAAWAATTTGCAGTGAATACCCAAGTTCCCCTTCATAATTTTCTTGAGGCTAGAAACATGCTAATATCTTCTATTTAGAGAATACTGCATATTAAAGGCAGATTTGAAAAGAGGGAAGACAGCACTTCCTATTTCTACCATGGCCAAATTTTAGTCCTTATAACATGCATGTAAATAAGTGCCTTGCATTTGACCAGGTCTACCTATTCTGTGTTTCCTCCAGTGATATAAGAGCTGCATTTGAAGTTTGTTTGCTTATTTTTTTCATCCTTGCTCCAAAGTTGCAKAACTATGTTGTCTTCAAGAAACAGGATGTTTATAATATAAAAGCAGATGAGCCTGGGGTACTTTGGGATACTGTAGGTCACATTTAAAATAACTTGCATGTAAAATTATTCAGCAGAAAGTGGTAGCCTGGAGTGAGTCAGTGGCTCAGATRCTTCGGTGCAGTTAAGCAGCCTAGAAGAATTTGTTATTGGTCTCTTTAGAATTGTCATTAATCCCTGAAATGAGACCAATTCTTCTTGTATTTTCAAGTTTCATTCAGGAAGGCTATGGAAAAGATCAGCCAAAGGCCAATGCTTCAACAAAATTTTATGCTAATCCTCAAAGGAGAGTAGGAGAGGGATACAGGTCAAGAATACAAAGTGAGGAGTATACCTTGTGATGGTCTATGCACAGCAACAGATTTCATTTCTACAGGAGCCTTAGAAGGGGAAAAAGACCCAAACAACAACCTCCCTCTTTCATTAACTGAATAATGATTAGTACTAAAATTCAATTCAATTCAAGCCAGTAGACAGAATGTCCAGAAAATGCCAATGCCAACAGTCTATTCAGACAGACAGACTTGGCTAAGAACCACACATTCCTTATGGCCATTAGTTTCCTTAAACTTTTGTAAAATAAATGGCAAACTCATTAGAGAGAATTTTTTTTTTTAGGTACACTTTGTGACAGAACGATTGCCCATTTACAAGTGTCACAACATCACTTAAAACCAGAGTCTCCCATTTCAAGTAAACTGATGCAACATCAGGTGAACAAATTCTTAGTAACAGGATGGGCAATAATTTACTTCCTTTATTTAAGTGTAAATGTTCAGTATGAAGGAAGTTCTTTGTCTCCACATAATGTAAGTGACTGCTTGCTCCTAATATTCAACAGAAGCTAAATTGGRTTGATGTTAAATGATTAGATTTGCCAGTGATTGAATTGCCCTTGAATTGCCTACCGGGAGTCTGTCAAAAGACTTGTGATTTGCCCTTCTTACGTCCTTTCTGTCCAATATGAAAAAAACCCAATTTATGTCAGATTTATAAATTAAGCAAATTTGTCCCAATGAATGTGGTGCCTTGCTGAATAGGGCTATGATTAGCTGGCTCTGCCAAGGCTTGCTGTTACAGCAAAAAGTAGAGAAGATAGTTAAAAAAATCTGCTTCTGAAACTATTTGGACAGGAAAGGCAAAGAATAAAAATGGTCTTCCTAAATTTTTTTTAAAAATTTAAATCCCTGAAATGAACATTTTTATCTCAATTTTTTTAAACCATTTCATCTTTCTCCATCCAAAAAGTGTTTTTTTTTCACCATTCTTAGTTCAGTAAAAAAAGGTGGAGATTTGGTGTATGTATTTTTTAACAGGTTTTTTTTAATTACCCTTGTGATTTTTCCTGCTTTTTCATGTTTTGAAGTTTGAATTTTGCATTCTTGAAGAATCGTTGAATGTCTTGAGCTGGAAGAGATCAAGATCCAACTCCTATTCTCTTCAAAGAGAGTAAAGAATGAATGAAGAAAGAAGGAAAAACTTAAAGGCAAACATATTTTAAAATTTGAGKTTTTAAAAACTGAAACAAAAAAGAAATAACATTTTATTTTTTTTTTAAAAAAGGAATATAACCTGTTTTTTTAATGTACTTATAGAAATGAAATATTCTTTGGCAATCCCTCTGCATTAACATTTGTTATACCTGACATGATCTGGGAATATTCTTTTGCTCTTCAAGGTTTACAGCAATCACTTGATTCCATAACTATGACTTTTCTGTGCAATTTTAGTTTTCCATTTTAGTTGCTTTACTAATTTTATATAAATCAGGAACTTCACAGTTTTCAGTGAAATCAATACTATGCACAGCAGCTAAACATCTCTATCAGGTCTTTGATGTGCACTTCTAATAGTGTTTTATGTTTTAATATATTTTGACCAATATCTGAAATGCTTTTGCAGGGCTGGTTGGAAGGAAKATGCTTTATAAATTACTGTATAAGAACATGGCTTAAAATTGAAAAGCATTAGACACAAGAAAAGCTGAAAGAAAATTATTTTGATTTGTGTCTTGAAAAATAATTTCAGGCCTCTGAAAGCAGAAATTATTCAGCTTCTCAGAAACAGGCTGCAGCACTTGGAGAAAATCAAAAGACAGCAGTGTTATTATAAAGTACTGTTGTACTGTTTTCTGCATTTGTTTTGATCAAAATCATTAAAATAAATTAATTTAGCATTAGTCAGGAGAATAAGCTAGAGAATAAATTGCTTCCATACCTTATAGAGATGTTGCTATGCTATTACATGGAATTTAGAAGTCTCTGGCTTACCAGTGAGAGACTGCAGTGCTCTGGRTGGTTGCAAATTGCAGAGAGTCCATTGACTTCTGGGGTCTATTCTGAGGGGTAAGGATGTGTTTCTGCTCTATCCTGCATCACACAGTCAGGAAAAGAGTGAGGCAGGGGTGTAAGGCAGGATATTCCTTGCGGATCCACTGCTGGACATCCCTCTGGGGGCTGGTTTGGTGCTCTCAGCAAAGCAGAAGGGCACAGCACAGCAACTGCATTCCAGTGGGGAAGGAACAAAAGCAAGCTGAAATGTCCAACAGGAACTTTGGGAGGAGAGTGTGTAACAGGGGGTGATGGAAAYTGGAGGCAATGGAATATTTTACTGTCCAAACGTAAAGAAAAGAAGCTGCCTTGACCCTCTGGAATACCATTCTCTTCAAGGGTGTGGGAGGCTGGAGAAGAGTGTCCTGGTGAGACGCTGCCATTGCCAGATTCCCCAGTGAGAAGTGACCATTGTTATTGTCCTTATCCAGCCCTGCACAGAGTCAGCTGGATGTCAAACAATCCCCTTTCTGCTCTTAAGACCCCTCTCCCAAACCCCCAATAAAGAGACTGATAAGCAGCAGAGGTCACAAACACACAGTTCCTCAAAGATGCCCACCTCAGGGTGGCAGGGAAGCAYCAATGTCCAGGGGAGAAGTCTGTCCTTTTCCTCTGCCCCTGGTGAGCAGTCACAAATCCCCTTCTTCAGACCCTGTTGGAAGCTGTGACATTATCACAGGCAGGCAAGAGACTCAAGGCCTCCTTCTTGGCCCTCCATGAGAGGCATTTGTTGTTTGTTTCCCTGTTGGGCACAGAAAGGCTCTATCACCTTTTCCATTAACCCCATTCCCAGGTCTGATATTCGGTTTCCTGTACAATCCAGGGCTGCCCGTTCAAGCTCCCCTCAGTTGCCTACACGAGCAGCTACAACTTCAGCTAAAGAAGCAGCCTGGTTGCTCTGGAATTTTTACAAGGCTAAGTATGTCCAATGAGACAGACCCTTAAACTACAGTCATTTTACATTTAATCATCGTGTTTAAAGATCTTTGAGCCACCCGTGTGCACAGATTTTTCATTACATTTTCAAAGGGCTAATAACCATTCTGAGCCTGTGCCCTACTTGTGCACATTTTGCCAACCTAAAAGGCCAACTGGCACTATTTGGTCATTTTCAAATGCAAAGGCAGATGTCTGCTCTTGTAGACAACATGGCCAGGAATGTTTTTTTTGTTGTTGTTGCCTTTTTTCTTTCTTTTCTTTTTTTTTGCCCAGGATTTGTATGCATGTTCACCTTTTTTACTGATACAGGAGTATTTTTCTGAAATGAAGTTCAGCTTTCTGGATCTCATGCACTCTTCTTCTTAAGAGAGAGCAAAGGGATTCCTCACTAAAGAAACAAGACTGTGCAGCTACACAGGTAAAATGCTGGTATTCAAATTTCAATTTCTGATTTGATTTGCCGGCAGGAATGTTTTGTTCATTTTTCAGTCGCCAAAGAAKATTGTGCTCTGTGTGTGACTCGGCCATTACTATATTACTTAATTGGCATTTGACTGATAGATGTAGAACATATTTATTCTTTCTGTCTGAAAGAACCTTTAACAATCGCTCCAACAGATCCCTTTCTGCAAAGTGCTTTGGCACATGTGAGCTCAGCATCACCAGTTTGTTGCACTGCCAACATGAGATGGCTCTGGGCTCTTGGGAAGMGTGAGGGATGTGAGACCATTCCCCACAACAGCAGGAAGGGGACCATCACTGGGAAAGTCACATGTCTGCTGGCACAGCCCATAGATTCCCCTCCAGCTAAATTGCATGGCAGGGATGAGGCTTCCCTGTCCTGTGATACCAGCTTCTGGGATGCAATCCTGTTCCCACRCACTCCTCTTCCTCCTCCCCATCCAATTTTTGATTTTTTTTTTKCTTTTCACTGGCCTTTCACTGCCACTCTTTCATGACTTCTCCCCTCTTACTGTGAGTCAACAGAAGTTGCATCTGCTCACAGCTTTAGTCAGACCATGAGTAGCATTTCCTACTATGTGTACTTCATACAACATACACACAGATTTGTGTTTATTTGTCATATTACCTTGACATATGCAAAGTAAACCAAAGGGCCTGTAGGAACCTTTTTCTGTAGCCATTATTCTTCCATTTTCCTTATCCCTCTCACATCCATTATATGCAAACAYGAATTGTAAACTGTTTAGGACAGAGTACTTCATTTTATTTGCCTACTGGCAACAACAATCTTATGCATGAGAAATGAATAAATAATAATTACTTTTTTTATTATTTAAGAGTGAGCTATGAAGGGTTTTTACTTTTCTTTTTCTTCAGAATACAAATAATCAGGTAAAACCCCCCATCCTTTGCTTCCTGTAATGGCTCTGGAGAACTCTGTCAGGTTTAATTTCAATTTGTGGGAACCTCTGTTGGAGGGTGTTCTTCTTTACCACTTCAAGGTAAAAGATTACTGTCATAAAAGGATCACTGCTCTGCAATTAGAAAAACATATTTAAAAGAATAAACATATATTTWAAAAAATCCTGTTGTTAGTGGAATTGAAGATAAGTTAATCCTCTTGGATTTTCTGTGTTTCCTGCCTTGTTCTAAGAACTTCATCTCCCTCTAGATTAATAACAAGACAAGAGCTAGACATGAGATAATTTACCACATCATTTATTTACACATTTTAATGAAGGAAAGATCATAGATGCATAACAGAGCTGAAGGTTGTTGTCAGTTGGGTTGGGAAATGTATATAAATTCCAGGAACTACTTAGTCAGTACTAACACTATTTTAATTTTAAATGGAAATTATGCATCTAACAAGTCGTATCCTGTGTTCTTACTGCTGTTGATCTGCAAAGCAAGAATCCTAGCGGGCATAATGGAGATTTCACAAAAACTACTTCTCAGACTTCAAATTCGATGTGTTATTCTCCTTTAGATTTAACTGCACTGCTGCACTAATGAAAAAAAAAATAAAACAGGTATTTTAACATGCCTTTTTTTCCTTTTTTTTTATTATTTTACAATCAAGTAGTATGGACCATTATCTTGATTCATATCAAATCATTGGAAGTGTCATCGATGTCATAATTTAACCCCCTGTAGCAACAAAACACTCACAGCAGCTCCTCACTCACACCCACATCCCACTCACACCCACATCCCACTCACACCCTCATGGTGGGATGGGAAGAAGAATTGGAGAAAAAGGTGAACCCATGGGTTCAAATAAGAACACTTTGATAATTGAGAAAAAATAAAAAATATTTCTTCTAGTATTACTACTAATATAATTGTMATAAAAAGAGGCAGCAAAAAGAGGAATAATAACCGAGAAAAACAAGCGCTGACCACTTGCGGACCGATGCCCAGCCTGTCCTTGAGCAGTGATTGGCAGCTCCCAGACAACTCTCCCCAGTTTATATTCTGAGCATGACATTCTGTGGTGTGGAAATCCCCTTGGCCAATTTGGGTCAGCTGTCCTGGCCATGCTCCCTCCCGGCTTTTTGTGTGCCTTCTCACTGGCTGAGCATGGGAGACTGAAAAGTCCTTGACTTATGATAAACACCTCTTAGAAATAACTGATATATCAGTATTTTATCAACATTATTTTCCTAATAAATCAAACCCACAGCACTGTACCCATTATTTGGGAGAAAATTAACTCTATCCCAACCAAAACCAGGAMAAATCATTCAAGTATTAGATCACACACTTGACAAGAGAACCAGTTTAGAGTAAAGTCATACTGATTCTGAACTGCCCTTGCAATGTCTGTGGAAAAGAATGGTGTCTTTTTTAAATGCTTAGAGATATTTTTTTTTCTACAAAAACAAAGAGAAAGAAAGATGCAGCAGGATAGGTACTGATGAGCAGAAAAAAGATGCAGATCTTGGAAATGTTTTGCACAATCCAGCCATGGACAGGCAAAATATAAAATGCAGATATCCTGTCACCTCTTTCAAGCATTGCTTCTCTGTTTCACAACAAACAGTCAGAAAAAAAAAGGGGGGGAAAAAAAAGGAAGAAAAGAGGTAAAAAAAAAATTTAGAGGGCTTGGAGTAAAGAGTGAGTGTCCAAAGTACTAGGCTGGGAGCCATAGCTTTCTTGCATTGTTGAAGATGGGTCCTTCTCTGTGGATTAAGCCCAGAAGAGCCCACAGCCTTTTGATACAGCTGTTCTCATGGGAGAAGATTTGTATGGGCTGGAAACCTCCCAGGATGGGAATTTGTAGGACCTCTGTTACAACACAGAACAGATGGGACATGAGTCATGTTTCTCTTTGCAATATAAATACACACCTGTGGCTGTAGACCAGCTGTGGGAATGTGTTCTGTGAACATTTCAGGGACCAATCCTTCCAGATTTAGAGATGGAGAAATGCCTCCTTTCTGTAGAACAATTAAGTTTAGGCATGAATGTGATGTTGGGATTCCTGGTCCCATCAAAAGCGGGGCATTTCTGGGCTCATAACAAACCATAATTCCAAAACACAAAAGGTGCCTCCAGGGTTACCCAGTGCTTTTCAGGATCAGAAGTCTGGATGACCCCGTGCATCTGGTCTCCACTTTCCTGTGTTTGGGGGGCTGCTGTGGAGCAAGCCAAGGGCAGACACACCCTTTATAGCTGAGCAACGAAAAACCTACAGAGAGGGGCATATGAGAAAGCTTCAGAGGGGTTATGGCTGGGTGGTTTGGTGCTTCTGCTCTCCTCTGCACAGCATTAAAAAGATCTGTGTTTACTGAGGGAGGGCCATTTATTAAGTCGCTGGTGCAAAGTATCTCCCTTTAGGTTTTTGTCCCATTCTTTTAATTCTCCCCAAAGACCTTTCTCTGTGACAAGTTACTGCTCATGGTGAGATAAGACACAAATGAAACSTCTATACTCACTAATCAAATGACAGGTAATTCTGTCTATTCTGTTTCCACTATAAGGASACAAAGATTAATTAATCTTTCTGTCCATTTTCTCAGTTAGAGTTTCTAGTTTTTCACTAGCAGCAAAATAAAAAATTCAGTATTTAGTAGTTATTCACCTGTGAAAGGGAGATATGTGCTATAGTTTAGTTATTTAAATCAACTTATATGAAATCAGGAGAAATACTGAGGCTTGCTCTTTCATTTTCACGGTGGAAAAGTTCAGGTTTACAAAGAACAAGTGTAGGACTTCCATGATACTTGTGATTTATCATTTCATATTTGCCCTGAAGTTATCTGTCTGAATCTTCAGCCTTGCCAATAAATCCTTTCCATGACCTGGGTTTACTTCCCATATTCATCATCTTCATTTCATGCCGTAATTTCTTTGTTAAACCTCCTGAAAATTCTCATTGTTCCCTTACCCCATTTATCACATCAACATTAGGAGCCCRGATCATGTGGGGTCTGAAATCTTAATTATCCATTGTATCAAATATTTTTCCAAAACAGAGACCATACTACTCAAAACAACATTTTGGGAAATGTGTCACAGTRTTGCTCTTCCATGTTGCTCCCTTTGCATGGCAGAAAACTCTTCAAAGTGACTTCATTGTCCATATGCAATTTTCCTCTCCAAACTTATCTCAGTTGCAATGCCAAAAGTCTGWCAGTCAGACAGCTGGCATGGTGTCACTGCTGCTTTTCATTACCTACCAGACTCAATCTTATCATAGAATCATAAAATTGTGTGGTTTGGAAGGGTCCTCAAAGTTCATCTWGTTCCAARCCCCCTGCCACGGGCTGGGACATCTTWCCCTAGCCTGGTTGCTCAAAGTCACATCTGAACTGGTTTTGGAATTCCAGGAATGTGGCATCTTCATTTCCTCTGGGCAACATATCCTCTGCGTGCCTYTCCACCCTCATGGTAGAGATTTTTTTCCTAATATCTCATCTAAACCTATCAAAGGATGATCTAAACTCTCCCCAAAGGCTTCTCTAGCCCAGTCTGTCAACCTGGCTTCATATGAGGGSTGTTCCAGCCCTCTGATCATTTTTGTGACCCTCCTCAGGCCTTGCTCCAACAGGTCCATGTCCTTATGTTGGGGCCCCAGAACTGAGTGCAGTGCTCCAGGTGGGGTTTCAAGAGAGAAAAGAGGCAGAATTCCCTCCCTTTCCCTGCTGCCCACGCTGCTTTGGATGCAGCCCTGGACACTGTTGGCTTTCTGGGCTGYRAGTGCACATTGCTGGGACATGCTGAACCTCTAATCAACAAACACCCCCAAAGTCCTTTCCTCAGGGCTTCTCTTAATCCATTTTCTGCCCAGCATGTATTGTGYTTGTGTATTTTCTTCATCTATTGCTTGCTATTACCTTTGGTCCTGTTACTTATTATGGGACAGACACTGTTTACCATAAAATCCTCAGCAGAGCTCTGGTTCCTATTTCTACCAGGTTCTTATCCTGGTAGAAATATCTGACTTCAAAGCAARCTGCAACAGAAATGCATGGAGACCTTAAAATGGGTACATTGCTTATCAAGTGAAGTTATTCACCCATGAACTCCTTTATGAATATCTGCTAAGCTGATTGCCATGGAGCCTTAGAAACCCCCTGTTGCAGCAGGTGACATTCAACCCTCTCTCATAGCATGGTTCAGTCTCTAAAATTCTGGTGTTCATAAATCTAGCATCATCGTTTGAAAGATATTACACACTACAAAAATATGCATATTTATGAGGKGAAGAGGAGGGGCAGGCACTGATCTCTTCTCTGTGATGATCAATGACAGGACCCAAGGGAATGGCCTGAAGTTTTTCCAGGRGAGTTTTAGTAGATTTTGGGGAAAGGTTCTTCACCCAGAGGGTGGTTGGGCACTGGAACAGGCTCCCCAAGGAAGTGGTCAGAGCAGAAGCCTGACAGAGTTAAAGAAGCATTTGGACAATGCTCTCAGGAACATGATGGGACTCTTGGGAATGGTCCTGTGCAGAGCCAGCCAGGAGTTGGACTCAAAGGTCCTTGTGAGTCTCTTCCAGCTYGGCATATTCTGTGACTCTGTGTTTATTTCTTCAAACGTGAGCATGACACGTTTCATTGGTGGAGCATCATTTRACAAAGTTTTCCCTCACTGGTGTTTCAAACAGATCATGATTAATGCAGAAGGAAAATTCTATGGTTACAGACATAGGCAATGCACAGGTTTTATGGGGTTTAGTAGATTATTAAGATGTGACAGTTTGAAAGCCTGAGAAATGAATTAAGCAGATGGAAGTACAGCCTGAAAGCACAGCTATAGCCAGGGGCCTTCATAAGGGTAGCTATTACAAATATACACGGCTATGAAAAGCAGCTACCATTAATGATCAGAAATTAGGCTAAAGAATCAATTTGTATTTATTATTTCAGGATTTTTAACATAATATTAGATTATTCAGGACAAATCTAATGAACCAGACAAAACATGTTAATCTGCTTTCTGTAGAAATTAAGCAAATTTGGGTAAAGAAATAATTGTAGTAGGAGCTGATGAACAGAATAACCTCACCACTTACAGTTAATGTTCTGAGCAGAAGCAGAAATTCCTTCATAGCAAATAAAYATTCTTGTGCATCTTGTTCCCAAACGTTAAGCTGTCACTCTCCTCAGTCTTCTCTAAGGGTGGTTCTGAGATGTTTTACTGCTCTGTCCTCACAACAACACTTGCCAGGCAGCACTCCTCACACTGCCAGATAAAACTCAGCTATTTCAGCAATTTGTCTGAAAATTCTTAGCTATCTTTTTGCCTTAGTTCAACTTTTCAAAACAGACAACAAATGTGAGTGACATACCCCCAGGCAAAAAAGTACAGTCATCTCCTGGACACATACCCTGTATTTTTCTGCTTTTACAGGTGGCCTCCCCCACCTCTTCCCAATCCCTGACCACACCAGAACCTTCTGTCAGCCTTGCTTTGAGTAGGGAGGACTCTCAGCATCTTTGGCCAAGTATCAGTACCTGCAATCAGTGTTGAGGCAAAGGTTTAATTGCAGGTGAGCAATGCACTCCTTTAGTTGTTCCTACAGCCCCTTCTRATAGATTTGGCAATTAGAGCTGGGTGATAAAGCTTTGATGACAAGCAAAGGAAATGCTGACTTGTTCAAGCTTCTGATGGGAACATATGGCTGTAATTAAATGTTTTCAGGAGGATTCCCTAGGGCAGAATGGACTTCTGGTAACTGTGACAAATGGTTAGGGCACTTCCTTGAGGTAAGGAAACTGGTGGGTGCAAGGTGCTGATGGCACCATATGTAGAGCAACAGAATCACTCTCTGTCTAAGACTCCCAGAACTTTTAAGGGCGCAGTAATTTGTCAGTGATTTCTCTAAATGCCTTTCTAATGCATGAGCTGGTTTCTAGAGCTCCATCTTTCTATGTCAGTTTGCCAAAGTTTTTTTTTACTATTAAGCGTTATTTTGTCTTTGATATTTCCTAATGTCTCAGAAGAAGCTGTTTTTAAGCGTGCCCCTTTAAGCTTTGACATCTCTAATGCGTTGTGCAGAGTGGCTTTTATTTCAGCAGCTCAGAAATTTTCTTCTCTGCATAATCACTCCTATGCTAAATAATCCCCACAAAACCAAGAGGCAGAGAATTATGAGGAATAACTAGCTCATAAGCAGCTTCTTCCCCACTGGAGGGCCAGCCACTGCATCCAAATTAAAACAAATGCTGCAAATATTCACAGCAGAGGGAAAGGAAACAATAACAAGCAGCAGGCAGAGAGGGGTAGGAAACACTGTCTGTCCTTAAACAGGCACAGTCTCCAACTCCAAAAGCAGCATCTCTTTACCATGCCAGCATCAATGAACAGAAATTAATGAGTGACACTCCCATGACCCCTTGCCCTTTTGACTTGGGATTTTGATCTCTGATGTATGTGCAAAAGTGATTGTGCTGAGCTGAGCCATCTCCAGAGGGAAGGTGAGCACAACAGGTAGCACAACAACAGCCTCAGTGAGTGTGCAGCTGCCTTTTTCTGCACTGTGGTATCAGTGTGCATGCTTGAAAGGTGGTGCCTTATTTCCAAGGTGTCCACCCCTAGCAGAGCCRGAGCAGGTGATTAATCAGACACAGAAATGAGAGTTAATTCTGCCAATTCCAGAAAATATCGCAAGAGGTTATGAAAGGATTGATGCTGCTGGATGTCTGAGCCTTTAATTTACAATCATGCCTTCATCACATACTCTTTTTGGCTGTTAAACAAGGAGTTTTGGGGTCACAGAGTAACAGTGTCTTACTTTATAACTGCATTTTACTTGGCCCAATATCAGCATTTTCACAGCAAAAGCCACTGCTCTGTCACAGCCCTTTGATGTGTAATGCCCCATTGAAGTATAGATTCTATAGCTTTGCCTTCAGCTATTGTGTTAAGAGGCTTTGTGGTGGCTTTTCAAAAACATTAAACATATATAAGTTCTAAGAAGATTCAAAGGCCAGAAAGACAGTACGCACATCTGTCCCCTACTAGGCTCAGCATCAGAGCATGAGAAAGCTTCAAAGCCTCCAAATGTGAAATTCAAAAGGCTAAAGAAGCTTTTGCCCAAAACCAAACTTGTGATCAAGTGCTTTTCCTGAATTTTCCAGTGTAGGGTGACAGTTATAAGGGAGTAAAAACATCACAATTACCTCAATCATACTTCTCTGGAATTTCTTTGGGTTTTCTTTATCCYTGACTGCATGTACATTAGTGCTTCTTTGCACTCGAAAGCTCAATCACATTTAAACAAATAATGAATTCAAAGCATAGTTATTGCATCTGAATTATGCCATAGATGAATGCTGCTATTCCAGAATAACTGAGTTGCTCCAGCTCAGCTGGAAGCTGGATCAAGCCCAGATTGSAGTAAGGCACTCTGGAAGATATGARTGCTTTCATGGGAGACATGGTTTCCATTCTTTGCATAGGTATAGATTTGAATGTGTACTGTCWGGCAAAGGGAAGTTGTATTTTCCTCTGTTAGAGAAACCAACAGAACAGTGACACCTCTTATGTTAAGATAAACTATGAAAAATCAGTGAATGGGAGAGAATTCTGCCCCATTGTTCAGGCAGGCCCCTAACTGAGGTCCCTTGTCAGTCACAGTCACACAATTAATGAGATGTGCAAGACATCTTTGCATTTCTCCAGAGACAGCTCAAGTCTGTGTCATTTAGTGTTCCTCTCCTGCATAGAGAACTCAGTCACCTCCAGAGGTTGTTCTGATCCACTGGACTTGAGTGATGTCCCCAGAGAGTTTGTGAGAACCTGTAGAAAATATTGACTGCATCCCTAAACCAGCATTTGTTCTGCCATGGTCTGAGACAGAGGGAGAAAAAGTAACACAAAACAAGATTGAGTGTGTGTGTGTGTGTGTGTGTGTGTGTGTGTGTTGGAGGTGTTGGCTTTGCTTGTTTCTTTTCTTCTTTGGTTGTAGAGCTTTTCTTGAACAGCCCATGGGTGTCACAGCACCCCTCCCAAACTTCTACTGACCTGTACTCCTGTGACATAGGCACACTGAGGGCTCTGCTCCTTCCTCCAAGAGCTGATAGCAGTCAATCCTTTGTGGTCAAATATAAGCTCCTTCCAACGTGGTGGGTCTGGAAGCACAGCTCATGTCCAGCCTTAACCATTCCACGAGGTTCTCCAGTTTCTTTGTTTATTTTTCCTTTGGGACTCCAAAAAGGCTTTGTGAAGGTAAAACTCCATGTTTGTGGTGGATTCTGCTGCTCAGAACAGTTTCCAGCTCAAAAAGGGAAATATTAATGAAATTAAGCTTTTCTAGCATTTGGCAATCCTGGAAAAGTTCATTTTTTTGACATTCACACATGAACATAGATATGTCAGCTCTGCAAAGGCAGCATGCAGCTTGACAGGATCCTACTGGAGTTACTGCAATATACAATCAGAAATTAACTGTCAGAAATCAAAAAGTGCAAGGAAGATTAGATTTCATCTATTATAATTCTGTCAAAAATGTAATTTCTTTGTATTTTCCTAATTTCTTCAGAAATGACAGGTTATATTTGGTCAAAAAAGATGTTTTTGTGATTTTCAAGTTTTAGGTGTCATAACTACATCTTATAATAAATTGCAGATGTACCAATTGGGAGAAAACAAAAACCCTGTAAGTAGCAGGAACAGGAGTTTGGGTGGAAATCACACAAAAATTGGTTTTTAATTATTGCATCCTTCAAGTATATTTTGCTTGTTGATTCCATGGTGGTTTTTTATTTGATTTATTTGGKTTTTTTGTTTGTTTGKTTGGTTTTTCCCAATAAAGGCTAGAAATCTAGGAAATGCAAAGTTCAGCTAAGCAGTGTTTGCAAATTACAGATATGAAATCAAGAGGAACACATTTGTAACTGGTGGCAGAGCATTTCAATTTACATTTCTGCACTTTCCTCAAACTATTTCTACTGAGTAATCGGGACCATCTCAGTGTTATTGATCTCTAACTTTACAAAAAAAAAAAAAAAAAAAACAAAAAAAAACAAAACCAAAACACAAACCGCAATAGAACCTTACGTCACTCTTATGGTTTTTTCCTTTTTGTTTCTCTTCCCATCCAATTTCTCATCCACCATTCCACATTCCTCTAATGCTGCTGAGTTCAAGCACTGAAGTACCTGAGTCTCCTGACAAAGCATTTTCTCACAGACACCCAAGTGTTTATAAAATGGGCTGGTGTGTCAGAACAAAGGTACTTGCAGAAGCATGTTGGCTGTGATGTGTTTTGAGCAGAGCAGAGGTACAAGTTTGATGGGCAGGCCTCCTTTCTCCAAATTCAGAGCACTGGAGAGGTCCAGATTTTGCTGTGATGCTGGGGAAGCMGTGCCTACAGGTCACAGCCAGTTGGCAGCAGCTGGAGCTTTCAAGTTTTCCAAAGCTTCCATCTGCTGAAGGCCATGATTTCTTTTTTCCTTTCTAAATTAGGAAAGGTTTTTTTTTTCAGATTGCTTTTTTCCAAAGTAAGGGTGCAACACTTAACTCACTTTCAGACACTGCAATCTTCTTTTCCTCCACCATTCATATCTGCATGTTCCCAGGCAGAACTGATACCCATTTTGCTGATTAAGCTGGGGAAAAAAAAGTTGAGGAAATGCTGATTGCTGCTACAATTTTCCATGTTTAGAAATTATACATGAAGACAATATCTCTTAGACTCTTGCATAAAGAAGCACAAGGAAAAWGGAAAAAAAAMCMMCAACTTTATCTTACTATTCCCTAAAACTATCAAATTAAATTGCAACAGTTATTACTAAGATTTCAAAAAATCTGTTGGGCATTTAMTTTAGAATTAAAAGGAGATTCAGTTGTCTTATTCAGTTATCTCAGAATAGAGTCTACTCCTCTCCTATCATGAACTGGAGCAAGATTAAACAAAAAAAACAAAACAGAGATAAAATTTCAGACCATCTCTGAATTATTTGTTTGGTTTTTTTCCTCCCTCTTTTTATAAGACAATGTTGAGTAATGATTTTTTGCTTTTATCTTTATTGCAAGGCATCACTTAATCCTGGAAGATATTTGCTCATGACTTTTTGTCTTTTGTTTTATTTGTTCCCTCTCCACCTCTTGAATGAATTGTGACTGYCAGAGTAATGAAATAAACGAGTAAGTAATATCCAAAATAAGGGATTTTTGTCAAGTTGTGACTTTATTAGTTGACTGGATGTTTTATATATTAATAAATTGTGCATTGTTCTTGATTCTAGTCCCAGAATTTGTGCTGCTAGGCCTTGAAAAGTAATAAAACATTTTTTTTTCCAAACTGATTTAGGAAAAAAACACCAACGTAATGTTTCGCCTCCAGAACCCTAAGAAATATTGCTGTGTTTAGGAAGAAAACATTGCCAGTGCACAGATATTTTTTTCATAATTTTCTGCTCTGAAAAACAAATCAAGCAAGCAAATCCTCTGATTTCAAGTCTCCACAGGAATCTGGGTTGCACACTGCACTCCTATTGGACAGACTTTCCACTTCTTTTAGAATCACAGGGTATMCTGAGCTGGAAGTGACCCATAAAGACCATCTAATCCAACTCCTGGCCCTGCACAGGACAGCCCCAAGAGTCACACCATGTGCCTGAGAGCATTGTCCAAATATTTCTTGAACTCTGTCAGGCTGGGGCTGTGACCCCTTCCCTGGGGAGCTGTTCCAGTGCCCAGCCACCCTCTGGGTGAAGAGCCCTTTTCTGATATCCAACCTCAGCCTCTCCTAACACAAATCCAGCAGAAATGCATCTCCCCACCCTTGGCACAGCTGTCACCACAGTGGTGGGAACCATCCTCAGTTTAGAGAGCACCACACTGATCCCTCCAGTGCTTGCAATTCCATTGAGAATCCTTTGTAACCACCTGGGACTTTCCCTGCTTTGCTAATAAAAACATTTTGCAAAGCTGTGTGATAAAGGAGACAGAGGGGGGCAAAGTGYTCACTGCAATCCCTTCCTGCAGTCAAACACAACCTGTTGGTGTCAGAAGCAGAGGTGCCCTGCTCTGCTTCCCTCTCCTCCACGGGCAGAACGAGGGAGAGAGGAGCCATCAGCCAGTAAAAAATAAATAAAAGCTGCCCACAGAAACACCCAAGCATCAGGTTCACTCAGCATCATCTGATAACCCCGTGGAACAGGTGATCAATATTCATCAGCATCACAGTTCTCCTGCTAGTGATGGTTAATGGGCTGATAATGCCATCCTCCTTGTAGCTAAATCCCATCAGGGACCAGACAGCTGCAGCTAAAGAAGAAAACTTATCAGATCTGGCAGGAGACAGTTTAGGAGGCTAAAATTAACCTTGAACCATTCACAGAAAGAACTAATTGTTTGTGACTGCTAGATTCCTGCCAGTGGCAAAGGTTTATTGCTGCACAGATCTTAACCTGATACTAGCTTTTCTGCAGGAAAACAAGAGAAAAAGAAAGAAAATTAAACAGAGAGCGAAAAAATCTATATACCAGGGTTCTTTTTAACCCCTCTCCCACAAAGAAATAGAAATTACCCTACATGTACTTGAAATCAAAGCTAAAGACTGATGCATTTGTGCTACGATGATTCGAGTTGTTTTAAGATTGCAGAACATAATGTGAATTCATGAGTTTGACAGAGCCTTCATAATGAAAAAAAAAAAAAAAAGCCTCTCAGAAAAGCCCAAGTCTCTGAATTACTGTTACTCTATTAAAACCTTCAGTGACGTGATTTCCTCCCCTTTTCCTGCCAGCAGTGTACAAGAACACATATTGRTTTTGGCTGTAGAGTCATCAGCTGGAACTCAGCAAAATGAAGAGAAACAAGTGGCATAACCAGAGGGAGTGATAGACTTCAGGATGAGGATGTCCAAGAGAGGGAAGATGTAGCACTTTACAAAATGCTTGAGGTGTAGATCTCTTGAATTTTGGGCATATTGATGTTCAGCAAATGTGCTGCATAGAGAACTCCAGGGCAAACTCCAGAACAGGAAAGAGAATCTGGAAACACAGGAAGAGAGAGAACAGGAAGCTGGAGAAGACGTTTGCCTCACAGAAGAAGAAAAATGAGTGGTGGGAGCACAAGATAAATTAAAAATGAGAAGGCAGCACATTCAGTGCACAAAATAAAGGAATGAGAGCCAAGGAGTCCTTGGTAACTGGTGTGAAGAAAACCAGGACTTGTACCAGGAAAAGGCCCTAAGTATGAAAAGTAAAATTAAATGCTATCACAGAGCTGATGTAAAGAAAACAAGAACTGAGAATGTGGTTTGGTTTCTTGAAAATATCGGGGAGGACCCTACGGAAAGTTCTTGGCATCAGGACAAGAACTTACACTGGAGTGGGTCAAGACTTTCTACACTAGGCTAGAATGTGCAATGAAGAAAAGGTTAAAGTTATAGCTCTGGGATTCATCCATTCCCAAGAGAGGAATCTAAGTGCATAGCAGCTAGAATAAAAAGCAACCAGGATTAGTTATGATGAAAAAGAGCTGACTTCCAGTAACAGGTWTGCAATCAGGTAAAAACAGTTTATCTTGAAGAATTGACACCATGCAGCTGTCTGGGATACTGGGCTGTGATGTGGATGAGTTAAAAATGAGAAATACAATGGAGGACAAATGAAGGGACACATCAGAATCACTGTAGTGTTAAAACCTAGCTGAAGAGGGCTCAGATGAATGAGGACTCAGTAGCAGATTAGAAGTTGGAGGGTTATGTAGGAAAGGTTGTTAAAAATTTCTTCTGAGATAATTTGATGSATCACTGAAAAACCCTGAGGATTAAATGTGTATATGGATCAAGGATCTCTATAACATGACAGCAGAGATATCTAAATACATAACAAAGTTATGCCCTCAATGACAGATATTAATTACTAGATGATTATCATCTGAGACTGACAAAGGTGAGAACTGCCAGAAGTCAGCTGAATTACACAKCTGAAAGATATACACAAAAGTAAGTTCTTCACCCATAAGAAGCAAGGAAGATGAAAAAATTTAGTGTTATTTGTTTCAACTTACCATATTGGTTAAAGAAAACAAGGGAGCTCTGCCGTGTCTTTCCTGGTCTCGTCCAGGGAGGCAAGTCTGATTTCTGTGATGTTTCCCCCTGAAACATTGGTTAGCTGTAAAATGAATAAATTGGTGACAAAGTCAGTTAGCAGTAAAGCCAAACCATTTGTCAGAGCAGCATTATCTCCCCATCAGAAGCAGCTTGGGCAGACAGGTTACATGTCAAGWTTTTGAGCAAGTATCTAAGTCTGTGTTTGAATGACAGAGGCTGTGCAAGGCAGGTGGATATCTCTTTCATCTCTATCTCTCAAAAAATCGCACTGACAATAAGTGGAAGAGCTAAGCTTCTGGATTCTAGCTCTTGGTATAAGTACATATTTGGCATTACTCCAAGTAAGTTTCTTCCAGTTGAGATGTTTGTGCATGGAAGAGGAACAATTTATTCCATGTCCCACTCAACACCAGCAAGATTACCTGGTAAAGAAAGGTAACCATGAATTTATTTTCCTTGGCATACATCCAWAACCCAAGCATTTAGGCCCTTTCTTGCACTGTTATTACTTTTTTCCACTGCAAGCCACAGCACAAGATCATACTAGAAAGTGTTGCAGTAATAACAATAATTCTCTGCCCAGAAAGAAATATTGCTGTCATTAATATTATATAATGATCATAGTAGATGTGTTAGATAATAGTTAGGGAAAGTTATGTAATTGTAYTATGGAAACACTTGGAGCTAACTCTTTAACCCTAGTGTGCAAAACAAAGAGATGACAGAAGTAAGATGTGGAGTTAATTAAGGTATTAATAAATCAGAAATTGGGATAGTATAAATACTATCCTATATTCAGGCTATGGGCATGAAATATTTCATTTATGGTTAATAAGTAATTGACGATTTTTTTATTGAAGCAGAAGACGCAGACCAAGCAATACAGAAACATTTTCTTCAGTATTGGCATGCAAATTAGATGCAGAGAATTAAAAAGGTCTAAATTAACACAGACAAACACTGAGAAGAAAAACAGAAAACAGCAGGAAGGCATGGACATCAGTCAGRCTTTGATGACAAACATTAATAGGTWCAGAAGTAAGTTGAAGGCCCCCTACCAACCCACCAAGCTAATAGAACAAATATTTTTGCCTGAATAAATGACAATATATTAACCACTCCTCCCCAAAAAGACATMATTAAATTTAAGTTCACTGGAAATATTTTTGTCTAAATAAGATTATTTCAAATTCAGGTGAATGTGATGAAAAAGATTAATTCTGATTAATTAATCATTTTGCAATGTTATGAGGAAAAAACCCCAAGACCAGATGACAAAGTCCAGAATTTATAAAATGAAAAAAATATGCACACACACCCCAAGCCTACACTTAAAAGTAGGTATAAAGGTATGAGTCCRTTGGAGCTCTGTGCATGCAAGCATATGTCTCTTGGTTGTAGTTTCCATGATCAAGAATTTGCAGAAAACCAAAGAAATCAACTTTTCATTAGTTCTGGTAAACAGCAATATATTTAGATGGCAAACACTTGGATTTTAAAAAAGTGTTACTCTTCAGTTAGATCTGCTTCYTTCTTGGTGAGAGTAAAAAGAATTCCTTCCTTGTTTAGAATATTTGATACTTACARCTATGGTTATGACCATGATTGACTTTTGGTTGGTACTCAGAAATAATTTTAACTGCATTTTTCCAAGCTGATTTCAAACAATTATGTCAATAAAGTTATCAAATCAGAAGAGTGTGGATAGGCAAAAATATTTAACTAAGAACACTTTTAAAAACAAAACCCTTCATTTTATAATAGGCCCATCATTCAACACCCTCATTGATTGACTGTATGAGTTTCTATGTTAAAGCTTTTTCATTATCTTCTGTCACAACTCTGAAATTTCTCATTAAACATTTAAAAGCAAAGGAAGTATGGACTGAAATGCAAAGCTTTCACTTCCACACAAGAATTCTAACATTTTAGATTACTTTTCAGTTCCTTCTTTGCCCAATAGGYATTTTTCATTTCTTTTTCCATTTTGACTCCAGGCTGATTGAAATTTTTTTTGAGATGCATTCTGAAAAAAATATCGGGATAGTTTCTTTCAAAGTTTCTGATATATTATTTTATTTGTTCAAAACTATTTAGAGAATCTGACTAGAATTTTAAAATAACTTAGAATCAACCAAACCAGTATTTTTATATCAAACTTTGAAATCACAGAGTTCTGCTCATGACAACTCGCTTTTGTTAGTTATGTTATTTCCCRTACTGCATCCAAAAATACCACAGCTGTTCCTGAAGGGGAACAGAACAAAAATAACCCTGACAAGTTCATTTTGAAGTGCTCCTCCCACAAGTCTATATGCTGAAACAGTCAAAACAGACAATTTAGCTAAATAACAGTGTCAGGGRAAAAAATTTGCATAAACCAGTGTAGAACAGACAGTTTTCAAAGTATGTAATACATTGTGTATGGAAACACTTCTTCACTTTTACTGCTGATTTCTGCTGGCTCCGCTATACCTGTGCTAAATGTCAGAACTAATAGCAAGCAACTGAAGATATTCAAAGGCCAAAGTGCTAAGAACAGGTTGCCTTCATGTTCATTATCATTCATTATTCAAGTGGCTGCTTGTAATATTTAACCTCAGCCAAGTCATAACATTCGCAGCAGAAACTCATTAGTGCTCATTATCTCGTGCCCACTAACCCACCAGGCAGGGCAAGAGGCAGGGGCAGCGTACCAAGGAGAATGGGTTAAGTGACAGAGACAGCAAAAAAGAGGAAGAATCTTTTTAACACTCAGAGAAAATTGCTCCTTTCATCCTACCAGCACCACAGTTGCCTATAGGTCTTTTGCTACTAGAATCATTTAAGCCTCCTTCTAGGAAATAAATACTTACATTATTTGGGAATTTTCCCTGTTTTTAGAATCCTGAGTTGAAAAAAAAATAGGGTTTGTTCAGCACTAGCAGTGCCCAGGTGCATGCTCCTATTGATACTGCAGAATTCTGGGATGTTCATTTTGTGATATCAGTTCACATTTCAAATCCAGTTCTTCATAAATTGTAGAAYAAAAATAGAAAGCAGTCCAGAAATACCTAAATACAATACCTCAGTAACATTTATTTTCCTTGCACTGTACATTCACTCACATTTCTCCTGCAAGTGAAAATAAAATTGCCAAGCATTATTGGCAACTCAGACCTACAYTGAACCAGCCAAACACTTTGTGAGACTTTGGTCACTCAACAGCCTTTCCTTTTCTGCCCTCAGGTCCCCCAGCTTTTTGAGAAAGCACAGGCTGGCAGCTGATAGCCAGCTGATGGCTGGTCCCAGGGATTACCACAGCCACCATGTGCCACCTGACTTCTGGCCTTGTCCCCTAATTGCAGTTTGGCCCCTGAACTTGCAAATATTGGTTGGTGAAATGATTTATGATAATAATGTGCAAACCCTTAGCTGATCACTCCTTAATGATGTTACTGGAAACATTCTGTAACTCCTTCTCCCCMCAACCCCTTTATCTTGGCACTTGGGTTTCACCTTCATCCAAAGAAGGTCACACTCCACAGAGGATTTCACACCTAGGCTGACAGATACCAGCCATTTACACAAATGTCTGCTGTTCTGCATAGAGTTCATTTTGTTCCAGCAAATAAAATGATTTAAGAATGTAGAAAGATAACTATATGCTTAAACACATATATGCAAGTAACTGGGCATAAAAAAATGGAACAAGRTTTATGAATATAAGGAGGAGAGAATGACAGCAAAATATAAAACTGAAAAACAAGGACATAACAATTTTATTACACTGTCACTTAAAATCACACATGCTTTTCTATTTTTTTTTTTATCACTAAGGATAACTGCATTCAAAAGTGTTCATCATGCTGAAAACATTAACATTCTTTAGCACAAAACCACTGTTACCACTGTTACCTCTAGAGAAGTCTCACACGTGCTGCTTTGAAATCCTTCTGGGGTTTTGGAATCCCACAACAACATACTGCAGAATTAACAGTATTTCTTTGAGATTTATACACTGATAACACCAAGGGAACACAACAGTGAGAAAGGTTCTATTGTGCTGRGGGCCCTAGCAACAGCATCCCAATCTCAAAAAGGTTAATCCTGTGTTTCATCACATCCTGATGCCTTGTTGATAGTCCCCACTGAAACTGTTCATGTGTGGCCTTCTGCAAATTCCTAAAGATAGAATATGTCTGGTTTCACAGACAGAGAACGTTTCCTTATTTCAAATGACAAAAAATAAAATTAAAATTGTTTCAGCAAAAAATCAAAATAATTCTACAGGGCAAGTTCCCTTTTCTTGTGTGTGTGAAATGGATTTTGCTAGAACAATGCACAGAGCYATACAGCAAACTCCTGAGGACAACTGGTATTAAAGAAAGGTTTGAAGATGTTCACATGAAATTACCTAAGTCTAGTGAATAGTGCATTTAAATGATATATTAAAGAAGAAAAGCTCTGAGACAGATGCTTTATTTCTGAGCTTTTATAATATGTCATCATTTTCTCTGCTCTATATCATATTACCAATAAAAAAGTGGGTTRTTTTTTAATTGCACAGAAGCTGCAGAGCATCAGGAAAATATGCCTTGTGTTCCACGTGACTCAAACATGATATATGAGTTTTCTGTGCAGTTTTGCTTTAGTGCTAAGCACTTAGAGAAAATTCCTTCAATGCTAAGAGCCRGGGTCACAGCTGGAAAATGGCTGCAAATAACTAAATGGATCTTCACTGAACAGGGATGGAAGCCATGTAGGTCTTTTTCTTTGATATTTTTGTWGCTAGAAAGCCTAGTTAGCTCCCTATTTTCATCATCTTAACCACCTCCCTTCTTAGCTAYAGAGACCAGTTGTATGGAGATTTAGGCCATCTAACTACAATGGCTGAGGGGAGGTTTTGAAAAAAACTCTTTTTCTCAATTTCCAGAAAGGGAAGCCTAACCCAGGACTGGATGTTTGCAGTATGATGTGTAAGTTTTTGGCATTTTATACTTCATTAAATCAGATTCTAGTGATCCTACATGCAAAGTCTCAGGGACTGTATCTAAGGGGTTCATTTTCATATCACTGAAGTTGCATACTGCCAAGAGAAATTCAGGAGAGAAGTCAGTGATCCACACCCATTTTCCTAGGGTGTAAACTTCAAAACCTTGTATGTGGAGTCCTTCTCTGCTGCTGCTCCAAACAGGAGTTTTTCCAGTGAAGCCTGGCAAACAACCCCTTTTTGTCCTTTCCCTCAGTCAGTTCACTGTTGAATGACAAAACAGCAAGCTCAGAAAAGTCATCAACCACAGGCACACACACACATTTCCTTGGTACAGTGGAAAGCAGAGGATTTTTTCTGTGGGCTCTGCCTGCACAATCAGCAAACAAGAGGCTCTGCAGCTGCTGCTATCCCTGTGCTGTCTTGGATGGCCTGGGAGGAGAAGAAAGGCAAAGAACGCCAGGGTAGGCTGCAGGCTCATACCTGCACTGATTTACTCCCTTGAGTTTCACAATTTCAGCATCATTGACACAAAAAAACTGTGCAAATTTCTCACTAAGGTATGCTTTCATTGGCCTTTCAGCTTTACAAATCCTAAACAGCCATCATAAAGTGATCTATAGACAGCAAATATTTAGCATAGTATATACACAAACTGCTACTTGCATGTCCAAATTTTGTGTCAACATTTAGATTAGTCTGTTAAGATTCTTTTCTGTATAGCATGCAGAAAAAGAGTCTGATATGTAGAGCACGATCATAATGTTGTTTTTTTTTTTGTCATAGTTGTGAACACTCAGTGAATTAGAGC
This sequence comes from Malurus melanocephalus, assembly GCF_030028575.1. Taxonomy (NCBI): domain Eukaryota; kingdom Metazoa; phylum Chordata; class Aves; order Passeriformes; family Maluridae; genus Malurus; species Malurus melanocephalus. The sequence continues at coordinate 1,085,656 of NW_026623434.1, forward strand.
TGCTTTTTCTTCAAACAAGTCTGCTGTCTTAAGAAAAACAAAGTTTTGTGAAACTTGAAGTATATAGAAGTACTTCCCTCATTGTCTATAAATCAAAATATCTTTTAAAATTTAGACCTGAGGAATGGCAGAATTGGAGACATTGCTATTGGTTCCAAAGGGAGCTGAGAAGAAACAAAACAGGTTTGAAAGATACCTTCGTTAGAACATTTCTCTTAACAAGAAATGCAAAAAAAATGGTCTACTGGAGCTGCAAAAGGAAACAGGAACACAAGAAAACAAAAGATGCTTATTTAATTATTATTTTATTTTGCACTGTTCAGTGAAATCTCTGTGGTTTTGTTTCAGGTATCCAAAGTCCAGTTCTCTCTCAGAAACATCTAAGATCCTGCAGATTGCCTAGCCCTAGATCCCTACTATTTTTGTCCAGCTTTTCCAGCACTGATAGAAATTAAAATGTCCTAGGACAACTGACATGGAAGCACAAAATCAGTGACCTGAGATATGAGCAGCAAGAGACAAGCCCAAAARTTTCATTGTGTTGGTCATGTCCAACCAATAAGCTACCATTACATTTCTTTTTACAAGACATGGCTCTTTTATTTTTGCATAGGGGAAAGAAATATGTACTCATTTGCATGAAAAAAAATTCAACTGTAGAATGATACATCTACATGATACTGAATGAAGGTGATACATCTGGGTGTGGATCTGTACAGGTCTTATGGCAGTCAGACCCTGGTGGTTTGGAAAGCAGGACAAATCCACACATCAGCATGAAGCGAGCAGCTCCAGAGGYTGTACACTCATGACAGCAGAGACATCTGGCATCTGTTTCTGCCATTTTTCCAGCTGGAGCTGTATTTCCTTCTTCTATCTCCTGAAAGAAAGTTCAAGATAATGAAAGGAAGTATCAACAAGATCTTCTAGTAGTTGTTCCTCTTTGGTGTTCACCCATTTTTGAAGGCAGCAGCCAAACCCTCATTCTGGTCCCCTCTCTCAGCACCTGCCTAGTGCCTATCAGCTGTTTCTCCATCAGGTACAACAGGTTTCAGCAGTTACTGGAGCCCTGAATAACCATTTTGACATTTCAATGCCTGAAAAGCCTGAGGTACCCTTCCTCCAAAGTTCAGATGTTCTGTTTTTGTACASAACTTTGAGAAATGCGACCGAGTGAAATACAGCACATTTTATATTAACAGCACCCCTTGCCCCTAAACAAGCCTTTACCAGAAAAGGTGTCCTTAATTAGCCAAATTTGTGTTAGCAGTGGAATATTATGGGTATCCCTTAGAATAAAACATGCAAAGAGCATRTGGGTTTCCTGTGTCATTGATGGCTCTTCTATTAAATATTCTCTTGATTAAAAGTCTTAAAGCAAACTCAATAAAATGAAATTATTCTCAGTGCAACAAGCTAATGCAATGCCTCTTCTGTTTGGGAAAACTATGAAAAATAATTACTGAAAAGACTGGAAAGTTAATTGGGTTCTCTGGACCTTTGATATTGGATTTCACAACAGGCTCTATTGTAAGCACATTCTTTTATCTGTTAAACCACACCTTTATATATCCTACCATTCCTGTTCTACTTGTTTTCAAGATTTTGGAGACATCCATTGAGTACAACATCTTGAAAGTACCTTCTTACATCCTCTATACTCCTAGATTTTTCCTAGACATAACTCCAAACACCTTGATTATCTATATACCTCAGATAAGATTTTTTCCAGTTACATAGAACATATTTCTTTTACATCTGCCCACTATTTCAGCACCCCACACAGAAGAGCTATGACAGGGCATCAACCAGAATAGCCTTTTTATTCTTTACTGCAAAAAAAAAACCAAAAAACTACTACACTGAAACATTTTCGGTTGAAAAGATTCCTGCATAAATATTTAGTTTGGGATCTTGATGAGTCCTGTAGTCTGTCCTCAGCCTCTTGRTATCTTGGCTTCACTGTTGTCAAGACTCAAGTTGGAAAGTTTAAGAGTYTCTGTGAGCTGCAATTTATTTTCTGACTTCTGTCATGGATATAACCTTAAAAATAAGAGGCTGTTTATGCCTTTTTGCTGAGGAGGCTGTTTCTAGCTGCTGCAGTTGTGACCTGTGTGATGTTCCTGACAACTGGAATGGAAGAGACAACATGAAAAGTAATCTTCACTTATTACAAAAACAAGCAACACCATGTTGTGGAAAAAATCTTCAAGTCCAGGTAAATAACAAGTAGCAGAGGAGCTTAACTWGTCAATACAAGTGGAGGTGATCAAACACACTAAACCTATTCTCACTCTGCACTGCAATCTGGCTTTATATCTGCTTTGAATGCTTTAACATGTGAAAGGGAAACAGTGGCTGAAAACCTAAAGAAATCTGGGTGTGACTCAGATATYAGTTTAGATAAGCAGCTGGGATGGAGATAACTTTCTTCTTGGCAGCTTGTATAGTGCTCTTCTGAATTTGACAACATGGATGTTCTAGTTGTTTCTGCTCAGTGCTTTCTCATTGTCAAGGGTTTTTTTCCATTTCTCACTCTGTCCTGCAGTGAGCAGACTGGGGTTTGCAAGAACCTGGAGTGGGGCACAGCTGAACACCTGACCCAAACTGACCAAAGGGGCATCCTGTACCATGTGGAATTATGTAAAAACTGGGTAAAACTCAGTGAACACTGGGGAGGAGAACCAGATTTTCCAAGGTAGCTGCTGCTCAGAGACTGTCTGAGCATTGGCCTGACAGATTTGGAGAAAGGGTAGCTACTGGGAGGCAGTGAATGATGGTCTTTGTACCATTTCGGGTTTTTTTTTTTTCCCATTTGCTTCACCTCAACTGTCTTTATGTCAGGCTTTGAGGGTTTTTTGGTTTTGCTTCTTTTATTTGAGTCCCCAATCCCTCTAGGGGAGACTAAATGGGTTACTGTTTGGTGCTCAGTTGTTGGCCACGCTTAACATCAAGCCTGGACAGGCTGTCAGTTCCCTTCTTTACAGAAATATAAAATAGGAGACAACGGCCTAATTATAATTCCAGTCTTTTCTCATGGTTGTTGTGGAATCATGTCACCCTAATTGCTGAGTGTAAATGTCAAATATATTTAAAAATAAAGGGGTTTTAGCCTTCTCCTAAACTGAAATGGTAGAACTGTATAACTRTTGTGGCAACCAGTATCATCTTACATTAAAAAGGTCATTTCACAACAGGGTAAGGTATGTGAAGACCATCTGTGTGCATAAAATTTATTCACAGTTTCAGTTTATATCCCACATAGTATATTACTGAAATAATGAACCCTGTGCACCCAATTTGACACCTTTGACATCTTCTACTTCCTTGGCATTTTTCAAATTGGAAATCTTTTTATAGAGAGCCCTTCTCTTAAACTGCAGAAAGTTGACAATCCCWTGTCAATGAAACCAAGACTTTCTGCCAAAAAGCAGTGAGAGACCAAGGGCAGCAGCAAACCATATTTCAGAGTACATCTCTTCCYATTATTTCAGGGATGGGCAAAATTCTTTCTATTTTCAGATTTCCTTATCTTAACTTCATCTTCTTCTCTTCCCAGGGCTTTCCCAATACAAAGGGCAAACCACAGAATAATCTGATACGTGTTTATAGATACATTCTTATCCAAGTGAGGACTCCCCATAGCATRAATGTCTAAAAATTCTCTTCCCACAGAATTATACAACCTGGAGAAAATTCACAGAACTAAAAAAAAAAATCAATTGAAGACACTTTCCCCTTCAGTTCCTGAATTAGGTGATCTGAAATATAATGATTTTTTTTTCATATTTTTGTTTCATCCAAACATTTGGCATCCCTGATTTATATGACAGAGGCTGAAGCTGATGGGGAAAGGACAGCTGGGTTGATTACTTTGCTTCATTCATAATGCAGTTCTCTTCTCCTCCCAACATGTGAAACATCTCAGTGATTTTATGTTCTCCCTCCCTTACTCAAAAAGCACCAATGAAAATATCTTCCCCCTGACTGAGCAGACAGTTAATTTTAAATTAAACAGCTGTGGCCAGGCACAAAGAGCATATATCTCTACTGCATGGCAAATTACTTGTGACTGGAATTGCAAGCATTTGGGGGTTTAACCTCCAAACAGTTAAATAATGTTTGTCTTAAGTGAGTAGTATGAGACTGATTTTACTATGATAATGCAAAAAGGTTTTGCAGTTTGAGTTTAATTCTCAGTGTGCAAGGATGGCAATACTGGTGGCTATGTAAAGGAGCTGGAACCTGCTGAAGGAACAGCAGAGAGTTCTTGGGAAATATGGAGTAGTTGAGTGCTCCACTTTCACACTGGATAAAAAGCCTTTTGGGAAGCAAGAGTGATTGCTCTCCTGGATGAGTAATTGCAGACAAGCTTTCAAAAAAAGAAGTAAAAAATTTGTTTCATAAGACAGGACAGGACTTTGAATATGGGATCCACTCCATGGTGACAAAATATCAGTAAAACATTATGTCACTTAGGCACGTAGCAGGGACAGAAATGTTGAGCTCAGGTGGAAGGAACTCCTTGAAAAGCTTCAGCTCCTTTGGCGCAAGGGAGAAATAAACATCTCTGAAGGTCTCACCTCCTCAATAGAAGCACTGAAGTCAGCCCAGTTAACCCTTGGAAGCCTCCAGCTGCCTCTTCACATGCAGATAAGAAAGGCCTATCTTTATTTTTTTTTCAATAGACTGGAAATGCTAGGTGCAAGTCAGAAACCTGAGGTAGGCAGGCTGGTTCCTTGCCCATTTTTCTTCCTGCTAACCTGTCATATATATTCATATTATTATTTTCTGCAAATTGCCCAAGAAGTCAGTTAATCAAGTTTGTCATCAACATTTCTTCTTGTTATGTATGAGTTAAGTTTACCTTTAATTCACCTGTGTGTAATATAAAATATTTTCACAATGACTGGCCACTAAACAGCACTTAATTCAGCCATGCAGAACTGCAAATCAYAAAACAATGAATCACTGTTTATGTAAACCAGAAGATAGAGCTCTGTGCTAAGAATAATTCAATCCATCTATAAAAAGGACTGTCCACAAATAGCTGCTACCATCTAAAATGCTTCACATTTGCTGGAGTTTTGCAAGCACTGGTTCTTTCACTTTCTGAAAGTTCAATTATGAGAGAAAGGGCAAAACTGCTAATAGCAGAAAAAATGATGAGAAAAGCTTGTGACTCCCCTCCCCCCTCCATTTGTAAATGTTCTCTTTTCCAAAAAAAATATTCAAAACAACATATTTCTCTGAAAGGAATTTTAGGAACATGCTGAAGCATTTGGTTACTCTCTGATCTCATTTCTATCTTTTCAAACTCTAACTTAAAGGTTAATTTAAATCAACTTTAAGTGCAGTCAAACACTTGAAACCAAGCAGTGCATTCTTCTATGAAGGAGTGAGTGGCATTTCCCTGGGCCTCTGCACATGCACTAATTCCTTTAATATTTTTGTGGCTCTTCAGATAACTCACTCCAGTAAGTCCATATCTGCCCTCCACTGCTGTGCTGGGCAGCCCAGAACTGGGAATTCCAGCTGATGAGACCTCTGGGCAACACTCCTCCTAAGACAAACCAGAAAACTGTTATCCTTGTTTATCCTGGCGGGGCATTACTGACACTTGCTGTCCACCAGAATCGTCAGAGCATTTTCTACAAAGCTTCTTTCCACCTGGTGGGTCCCCAGCCTGCAGTGATTCATGAGGTAATTCCTCTCTATTTGAAAGGCTTTGCKTTTCCCTTTGCTGGACATCATGGGATTCTGGTTGATGCATTTCTCCCCGTTCTCAAGGTCACTATGAAGTTGAACCCAGACCTGTAATTTGCTTTTCTTGTAATGTATAGTGAGGCCAGTTTATGAACTCAGATTAAAAACCCAATCCACATCCATTATGGGGACCGAAACTTAATTTTTGATTGAACTAAAAATGCTTTTTTAGGGAAGTCTTCAAATGTAATTGCCATTTTCCAGTAATAAGTGAAAACATACAAAAGTTGTTGTCTCCCCCGAGGCTATAAACCTTGGCCCCTGTGTGAAAAATTACATTTCATTTTTTTTGCTAAGAAAGTATCAATCTTTGACCTGCAGTTAGCAGAATTTCATCTTCTAGGTTAGAAACCTATGTATTCTCAGGCTTCATTTTCCCATATAGAAACTCCATTCTGTGGTCAATTGAGGCACAACTGGACCCAAGAAAATGGACTAGAGACGCAATACCATGTCCTGGTAGTAGTTACACTGATACTAAAATTTAGTAGGAACAGGGATAGGGTTTGTTTGCCTAATTGTAGGTGTCTGGTGAAAGTTTAGATGGTCTCTTGCTTAACTTCTGTTTGCCARCCCAGAAGGGTGTTCAACTCTGGTAGCTCCTTTGCCATATCTTTGCACACTGTCTTGTATTTTGGATACAGAACAGCATCTTTGGGCAGCTGGGTTCTACTCACACTGTTCCTATGCAGGTCATCAGCTGATGAATAAATTCACCCTATCATGTTAATCTCTCAATCATAAAATTCCATGAGAAATTATATTCATCTAAATATTTATCTCTGAGTTTTTCAAATTGCCAAGCTAGCAGCTGTTGTTCTGCTAGTCCTAYACTCTTATTCTTTTTCTTGGCTTTGGTTGTACACTTCAGTTGGTGCTGAAATTTCCACTTTGCTGAGCAAATTAGAATATCCCCAAACCATGTTCTCATTATGGTTCCAATTTTCTCAGTCTTTGAATATAAGCAAGTTGTATAATAATAAAAGAAAATTGTTTGAAAGTTGTATTCCAAAGACTAGAAGGATCCAWTTTTTTTAAATGTCCTATTAAAGTGATTTACTCCTTATGATTACAGGTAGAGTCATACCAATCATCCTTTGAATGAAATACATACTGCTTTTATATCATTCATTCTCCTAAATGATTTAGTGCAGTTTAACATTTCAGGTTTCTTACAGAAATCTAAATATGYCAATACCTAGTATAATCTCAGTCTCTTTCATTTGCTTTCCTGCAGTWAGAAGAATTATAGAGTTCCCTGTTTACTGGACATTTTGTCCTTTGGTTTTGATTTGGTAGGTACTYAAAGAAAGGTACATCAGCATTAAGACTGTCAGACTGATGCAGTCATACAGATGCARGAGATTTATTTAAATGAAAGGAAAAGTGGATTTTGTTCTTGCTGATGCTAATGGGCCAGTACACCTTCATGAATCATAAAAGAACAAAGTGCTCTCGTCTATACAAATATTTAGCTAAAGTCTCAAAGGATGGCACCCAGAGGTACCTTGAGGACAAGGAGAAAATAGCAGCTGAAGAAGAAAGAGCAGCAAAATGCAATTTGAGCTGCACCATCYCACTGTTTATTGTCTAGGGTAGGAACCTAAAGAGGAACCCAAAAWCATAGGAACTTCTTGAAAAAATATCCATATTTGAGATTAATATCAAAGATCTCTGATAGGAGGAGGCAGGGGAGAACTATCTCTTTCTGCTTAGTGAGGCTGACTTTTGGATCCTGTGGGCTCAGCAGAAGGTGCAGAATAATTCTGAGCTGAGGCAATATTTGTCCATCTGTCCCTTGTGTGCTCCCTGTGTTTCAGTGGGAACATGTCAGGGAAGGAGACYTGGGAATATTGTCAAGCAGGACACAATGTTCCACTTACGTGGGAGATGATTCATTACTGCTTGACTAACCTATGTCCCTAATATTTACTTTTTAGCAAAGGTTAAATGTTAAACTCCTAAAATTATTATAATATTGCTATGTCATCATTGAAACTCCTCAAAGGTATTGTTTCCTTGTTCATGAAATTGTTGAACTGTAAGAAAAACCAAAACCAAACAACCAGAAAAAAAACCACAACAAAAAAAAACCCAACCAAGCAACCAAGCAACCAAGCAGCCAACCAAAAGCAAAAAGATTCCCATCAAAAGCAAAATCCAAAACAAATACAAGCATAAACAATACGTATTGTATGTAAAATAATTRCCATAGACCTCATTTTCAAAAGCATTGTCATGTTTGGTTGTCTTTGCCTAACTAAAGAGCCCATCTAGATGCCCCATAACAGGCACTTAAAACTGAAGAGAAGCAGAAATATTTCCATAAGAGCTATAAACATTTACGTGACAGCTAATTTTGTTTTAAATTTTATAGTGAAAATTTAAATTTATAGTAAAATAAAAYGTGAGGGTAATTCCTCATAAAAATATATGTACTTTTTTTACACATATCCATTCAAATCAGTCTCTTTCTATGTACTTAAGATGGAACAATTCGCTACAATTCTCCTGTTCTTTTAACTTTCACAATAATGGAACAATAGGACTATTTTACCTTATCGCCTAGGTAGAAATATCTGGTGGGAGTGTGGACAAGACAGAGATAACTTAAGCTACAATTCTGTTGGATTATGGAAGCATGAACAGGACAGATGCACAGCCCCTCCAACAACACCCAGCTGTTCTTTTCCTCTCAGTGCTAAAATTGTGGCAGTTCTGGCCAGTTTGCTACTTTAAAAATGTTCTCAGACTATCTTATTCAGATAAGGAGGTRTTTTTCTTTAGTCCTGCTGTAAAATCAACCTGCATGAGTAATTGTCTAAGAATGTTTACTGGACATTTAATCAGCAGGAGATAGGTACAWTTATGAAGGTAATAGGAAATCCCTTGTGGATTTGTATCTAATTTAGTAATTTTTAAAACTCAGTGTATTTACTGTTGCAGCTGGGGATTAGCACTGTCAAAAKATTCTCAGCAGAGAAAGAAAATTCAGCACCTCACCTATCTAAAGTGAAATTTCTCATGTTTCAGGAAGATTGAACTCATCTGTTAGATCAGGAAATTAGATCTAACTCATCTGTGAGATCATTGTACTCTGAAAAAATTGAAGATGATTTTTCTTTATGGATGGAAAATAATGAAAGGGTTAATCTTTAATACTTGATATTGAAAATGGAACCTACTTTYTCAGCACAGAGAGAAAGAAATTGCCCCAAAATTTAAGAAACAAGCATCAACACTGTAAAAAAGACCGAAAAGACCTCCTTGATGTATCCCTCAAATCATACAGCTAAATGCCAGCCATTAGTACCACACACTCTTTAGTCCCTGGATCTTTTAACTCTTACGCTCAAATACCACTTATTTCACCCTTACAGAGATGAGAAGCATGCACCTGAAAACATAAAAAAAATGAAAAAAAAAATAAAGCTCTCTGGGATTAGCCAGAATATTTTGCCTACTMATTTTTTTCAGTCTCATGTTGGAAAATGAGAGCTAAAATGTTGTTCTAACCTCTTGATTAAAATGGGAAATATCGTATGAGAATTTGTGCTGGATTCAGTTAAGGAAGATGCTGTAGCATTACATAATATGACAGGAACAGTGTTCTAAAGCACAATCTGAACTGTTCTGTTCCTTGCATTTAAGATGATCTTATCTTATTGTTCTTTTAATTTTTGCAGTACTAAGCTCAGATGCATTGGACTGAACCTTTCCCTTGATGCTCTGGGGTATCACGGTAACTTTCATTGCTATTTTTGCTTCCAGGCAGATTCCATCTCTGGTATTACACCACATTTTGTTTGACAGAATGAGGAATAGACCAGATTGCTTCATAAAACTAAGAAATGGAGAAAAAATGGTTTGGAGTACCTATTTTACCAATTTTTAAACAATCAGCTAGGTACTTGAGCACATGCTCAAGGACTACTGGTGTCATTAGTACTTCCGAGAAACTTAATTGCAAACACTTAATTCTCTGTTAAGTAAAACCTCCTGTAACATTAGTAGTAGCAAAAGGGGGAGAAAGGGAGGCAGTAACAGTGCAGCTGTTCACAACCTACAGCACRAATTGCAGAATCATCTGGCAAAGTGGGGAATGGTCACGTAGTATTTTTTTTGTGTTTAAAGCCAGATTGCATYGCTGAAAGCAGATCTGTGTGTACAGTTCTCTTGCCTTGATTTGAGAAAAGAAATATTTGTGACCAAGACTGATCTTCATTAAGTACCAACATAGGGCTCAGTTCCTGAATGTAGTTTAACTAAATTTCAGTTCATCACACATAAAAAAAAAAAAAAAATGGGAAGCAGAAACTTTGAGAAAGTCAGCCAAAGCAGAAACTTACCAGAAAATCAGCTCTGACATATGATGCCTCCATTTCCAAAAACAACTAGAAAGTTATCCAGTATAAATTATCTCTCTCACAGATGTCTCAAAGAGAACAGCTATAATGATCATGATGCTCAGAAATAATTAATGCTTTTTTCCAAGCTCCTGGCTTCTGGGTGTAAGCTTCCCTTCCCATTCCCTGGCCTTCAGGCTGGCTTCAAAACATGTTCTGGCCAAAATTCAGGGCATCTTAGTAAGTGGTTTAAAAGATGCCAATGCAGAGGGCAGGACTGTTTGATGCAACTTTACGTCTCCAGTGTGGATAACATTCCTTTAAGTGAGACAAGCTCTGTACCCTGAGATCCYAATGGCTTATCCACCCCTAAGCAGCTGCTGTATCCTACATCCCTGGTGCTTTTAATGAACACTTGCACATTGCAGTTGTCATCCCAGACTGCAGACATGCACATATCAAAAGCTGCTGCAAGTGGGCACTGGCTGATGTTCTCCTCCTTGTGACTGGTCCCTGTACAGCATTGTCAGGACCAAGCTGYGCTGGTTGTTCTCCTCCAGCTGCAGGGCTTCCTAATGCAGCACCCACTTGRGCAGGAGACACTCGAGTCTGCTGGCAAAACACCCTGTGCATTCACCCAGTCCGACTCTAAAAATGCTGCCTAAGCTGAGCCATGATACAAACTGCAGCAGAGTCGAGGATGTTCCTTATTTAAGGAACAGGGGAAGCAAGAAGAGATTAAATTGTTACTTTTTCTTTAAACAGCTGAAATGCATTCCTTGTAAGGCATATGCAGTCGTGTTTCCTGTGATGCAYAGAAAGAGTGGAGCAGAGCACAGACAGAGAACACTAAAAGTCACCCTACAGCCAGCTTTTCATTACGCAATGCTGCAGTGCCTGTGCTGTAAGGGTGACTGAGCAATCTCCTAGATGAAAATCAGCTGTGAAGAACAAAATGCCAGCACGATTTTCTGATGGTTGGTTTTCACTGCTTCCCCTGCTCTTATTTTTGCTTTATAAATATTTTATGCTTATTTGGTTTATTACTGGTCTTATTGTTAGAGGTGAACATGAGGCCAGAGAGGCAGGGAAGAAGGTAACTGCTGCCCTGCTACTGGGCTTGGTTAATGTTTCCTAGCCAAGGGTTTCCTTGCATTGATTTAACTGATGTGATAAGACACACCTGTCAAACCTTTGAAAGGTGACTGGTGACTTTGTGAAAGGTGAAAAGGCAGCAGTTAAGAGTGATGAGGACTGAGAAACAAAATTCTTTCAAGGTCTCCAAYTGTGCATGCAAAAAGACCAAGGTACCCATTTGAATTTGAAAATAAACATATATAATATTRAAGCTATGATTTAATCATGGCATGGCTGATTTCTAGGTACTGCACAGATTTGTTTACTTCTGAACCGCTTTTTTTCTTCTTTCAGGATGTACATCTGTATAATAAAGGTTGTCTGACTCCCTTTACCTTGGTCTGTACTCWATTATCCTGCCTGAATGCACTGAGAACGAGACTGCAAACTCTCAGGGTAAAAAATAGAATCAGAGGCAAGATCTCAGAGCAAATATCTTTGCAAAGAGTTGCTGTAACTATGGCTGAAACAAAGTGGATTTCTCTTATCGGAGATTATGAAGGTTGAGATGGATAAGTGACTTTTTGTAGGGTTGAAATTAGGATGGAGAAAGAGAAGACCAAGGAAGGTTCTTGATGGGATTCTATGGAAATGATCTTCTGAGCTGCATGACTGGGGGGTAGTGGATGCATACAACTGGATGCCTGCTCATATTAAAGTTTCTTCAATCAAATATTCTGCAGGTAATTTCCTGGAGAAGGCCAAGTCTAGATGTTTGGAGTCAAAAAGRCTTTGGATTTTCCTCACTCATAATTATCGATAATAGTTTTATTTCTAGTTCTGCTCCCTGCATTTATTGGAATAGTCAGTGAGAAACAGGACATGGGGCTCTCTTGGAGATGGCACTGCCTGTCCACAGCTGGACACTGACTCCTTAGTGACTGCCAGCCAAGGGCAAATGCTTTTTGCATTTCAAACCACAGACTGAGGTGTCTGGATGCTTTACCAGGAGGGTGATAGCTGGTGCAGGGAGTGAATCCTGAGGGTGGCAAGACAAGGAAGTCAGAAGCTTTGCCAACTTGGATGTGTGCACATATTTTGTTTTCTGCATTTAAAGCTGAAAAGAATCTTAATTTTTAATACCTTATTTTTAAAGTTTTTTGTAGGGCTGGACCAATATCCTGGAAGCCCAAGGCATCAGGCTGTACTGCTGCTGATGAAGTAGCTGCTCTGAGAYCTACAGGAGTCTCCAGTAGGAGTCTTGTTTAGGAGAGGATTCAGGGTTGAGCAACAAACAGACACATCCTGGAAAAAGCCAGAGGTGATTTTGCTCCYTGGACCTGGTGAGAAACTGAAACATTTTGTGTTCACTTCTCAAAATGACATGTTGCTTTTCAGCTTGCAAATAACTGTAGAATTTACAGGGAATTTCTGGAAGCTTCATTTTTTTCCATTCTGGAGTAGAAGAAATTTTTAAATAATGGGAATGAATCAGTTCCACCCCATCCTTCAGCAAGGAAAGTTTCATTGTGCATAGGGACTTTGGGTGATCATCTTTCACTTTCTGAAAGWGTGGCTCAAAGTAATGGCCTTGAGGAGGCTTGCAGGCTGGAGGAGATATGATCTGTTAATCACTGTTGCCTGGTTCCATTCTTGTGCCATGTTAGATCCAAACAGTGAAATGTCAGAAGGTTAAGAATCAATTTTAAGCAGTAAAATRCATCAAACTGTGTAGTCTGCTAAAATGTTCTGACACAGAAGAATGTATTTTTTTAAGCAGCTGTCAAGTGCACAGCAAAAAGGATACACAGTATTTTTTGTGTGTTTTGGCGAACATGTYTGCAACACTAACATCTGCTATTATATTTTTTTACTTTCATGATATTTTACAGACAGGACACAGGAATATTTTTGAACAAAAAAACATAATTCAAAATACTCAATAATAAAGGAAAATGGGGTACACATTAAATGAAAAAATATTTCTTCTCTTTCCTTTTTTTTTTTTTGTTTGTTTGATTTGAAAAGTGAAAAGAGAGAAGAATTTTTTGTTTATATTACAAACTTCTTTACCTGCTCCTAAAAAGGGGCATGTAACCCTCAAGAACTTCATGCACCTTTAATTTTTCTTGTTAAGAAAATCCTAACTAAGCAGAATCATTTAGGAGTTGGCTGGAAGATAATGGCTGTGCAATGGCAGTAAAAGTAAATATGTGGGAGWGGATGTTTGCTGTGTAAAACTACTGAAGACACAGAGAGGAAGAAAAATGCACAGTCATAGGTGTTCTCTTTCATTCAAGCATGCATCCAGCTGTGACTGCAGTGATGCATGGCTGTGAACACAGACATGAGGATTGCACCTCCACCTTACTAAGCCTGTCCGTCATCGAGTCAAAGTTAGTTCCTAGGCTCCCTCTACAGTCGATGGAGAAAAATAGTTACCTCTGGAGGGCAGGTCCCCCTACTGCCTTTGGACATGTCTTTTACAGACCTCAAGGTGACCTGGCACARAATGAAGTGAATTGTCTGAAAACTYGAGCACCTTAAYAGAAAAGGCWGGRGSATGGAAATGGCCATCTCAGCTTAYACCKTTYAATTCRTCACTTCACTATTATACAYRTTCATTRAATAGAAAACAGGTACTTCAGTATTTTTCAGTGTCTTTGAAGACTCCTTCTATCCTCTTTGACCRTGTGATTTTTATATAGGTAATATTTCTTCTTATACATTGATTGTAAGTTTTAACAAAAACTCTTATATAGCTTGTGAATTATTTAATTTATAGTCATTAAGTGGAGTTAAGTTCCTTCTCATCCACAACTTAAACAGGAGATGTGTCACTTGAGAATTTGTTATTATTAGCTGCTATTAACGTGAGACAGCCTACATCCTTTATGGTGCTATTTTCTACACTACACTAGCCGTCATATTTGGGAAATACACCAGGATTCCGTGAGTTTTATTCATCATAACCCTCTGCAGATTWAGCAAGGCTGGTTCAGTCTCTTAAGCTATTCCTGGCTGTGACCTCATCTCTGTTGAATGATAAGGATTTGTTCTGTTTCTCTTTTCTTTTTTTTCGTGGTGTAATTATTTTTTTTAAAAAAGAACACTACTGAAATCATTATTTTCTCTTGTTAAGGAYTATGTTGTAGAAGGAGATCTTCAAGGAGATCTGAGTGCTATATTCATACAATAGACAAGAACAAGTTGTTCCAGTGACAAATACAAAAGATGAATGTTAGGATAACCTTTGTGATAAAGACTCTGTGTGAATTTAAATAAGAACAAAAATAAAAGAGGGGTCAGACAAAAGGCAATAAGATAAATTTTCTTGTGTCAAAACATGCAAAATTGATTCTCCTTTGGAGATCTAAATTAATACAGATCTGGCAAATGTGGTAGCCAAATGCAAAAATAGGGAGGTAGAAAGAGGCTGTTTCTGCCCTCTAAAATGGACACTGTCAAAGTCATGGTGCAAACAGCTGCAAGCAGCTCCTGAGTTAGTATTCACTGCTCCTAACTGCAAGTACTAAGCTCTGCCAGCAAACACTGATAAACTGTGACAGAAAATGGACCTTATTAACACTTACAGACAGCCTCAAAATTGAAGTTTGCAATAGTTACAGCACTCTAGATTTTTTTTTTCTGTGGTAAATATCAGAGAACAACTACTCTTGCAACATACTTGTCTTAGCAGTACATACTGAACAAAAGTCAATAAGCAGTTGTGAAACAGGGCTTTGTTTTCACAGGGTGCATGATAAATTGTCTGTTGCAATGTCCCACCACAGCCACTGTGGTTCATGTAAAAATGTYGTGTTAGAGTGGTATTGAAACCATACAGGTCTAAGCCACTCTGGTTTGTTCCACACTTTGTCCTTAAATTAAATGAACAATAAAAGCCCTCCATTATCAGGCTGGAATGACTGTCRTATTTCTGTACTCAGAAAAATCTTTGAAAAGGCAATTTTTCTTTACATCCCAGATGTTAAGAAAGATCCCAATTTCATTGTCGGTGCCAAGTGTTCTGACAGAGCAAAGGCAGGAGTTGAGCTCATGCATCAAGAGCACTGCAGCTCCCTGGTAAGATCCCCAAACTGTGACATATACAGGAAAGAAGCACTGCTTCTTTTTTTCCCCTCCATTTTAAGTTTTGTTTTTACCTTGTAGAAGATATAAATGTTCAAAGACAAAGTTCTTCAAATATGGTAGAGAGTACGGAATAAGGATAGACTTTTGTTGGAAATCCCTCATAAAATAGGGAATAATTTGGGGATCACAATAAAGTCCTTACAGAAAATGCATTGTATTAATAGATAAAGACAGAGAATTAAGTGATACAGTACCGTTAAAAAAAGTCATAAGCACACTCAGTATTGTGGAAACCATACTGACTCTTCAAGTGCCTGTGTGAAAACTCTCTGATGAATAGTAGAAAGGAACTTGAATTTGACTGAAGACCACCAGCAGCCATGCTCTGCTTTCACACTGCTATGCATTCACGTCCTAAAATTGTAAGACAGAGTGTTGAGCTCCACAACTGCCCTACACATCCAGAGAGACAGGCTTGCTCTTCTCCTCTCCCACATKCATCTCCATAGGTTTGTCCTGCCCTGGAGTCAGTACAAAAATCTGTTGGGTGAAACCTGAACTGAGGCCCCAAGAGTCCTCAAATCCAGCCCAAGCCAGTCTCCTCAGTCATGGGGCATAAACTGGGAGCCCCAAGCTGCTTTAATAACTAAACATATTATTTTCTGGGAAGGTGACAGGTGTCAGTGCCATTTACAATGTGGCTTTATCAGGGGCCCATGCAGGTGTAACACAGACAATAATGTTCTACAAGTAGTAAACTGTTTCCACTTACCACAGAAATGTACAAAGGCAACAACTGGTATAGAGATAATAAAAAGACCCTCCCTTCCCCAAAGCTACCAGGGGTGCTTTGGATGCTTTGCTCTGCTACTGAATAATTTTCCACAGTCTTTTCCCTCATACTTCTGAGGTCTAAAAGTTTTTTGTCCCCAGAGTGGCCCTCTCCACGCAGGCAAGTGAATAAATAGTGATATCCCCTGCTTGGCTGATGAACAGCACAGCATTGCAGACAGAGTTCAAACTGTGTATTTATTGAGGACTCCCATAACAGTGCAGATTTATAGTAAATTAGGTATGCATGTGCTTATGCAGTTCCCTCAGATCCCATTGCCCATTCTCTGTCTCTCTGACACACTGGAGAAAAGGTTTGTACAGGCTAYTCTGCATTGGTTCCTCAGAAGGAGCTGAACTCTCTTTCCACAGATGCCCTGCTATAGCTCAGGTGGGTTTTAGCCCCACTGCTTTGTCCCTGCCCCAGGCTGAGCACAATGCCTTCGCTCAGGACCAGCTCCAGCACAGGGTCAGTGTGTTCCCTCAAGCTGGAATCCTTCATCCTGGTGCCTACACCCTCTCTGATGAGGCTGCTCCGTGGCTCCTCTTGTTGCACCAACACTGCTGGGGGAGCTGGGATGAGAAACCCCACTGGTCTGCACACAGATATGCTTCTGGTCAGCCCAGGCATCGCTGAGATGGTCCTCAGAAACTTCCCACGCAGATATGGCTTGAGTAGGGTTCAGGCGGCTGACCAGAGAAGGACTGAAGGGTGAGAAGGGTCAGGGAAGAGCTCCTTGATCCAGCCCTGCTGCTGAGGCATCATGAGGCTGTGGTCCCATGGTGAAGAGGCTGCTGTGCTGTCAGCTGTCCCAGGTGCCACAGCTTCAGATCTTCTCCTTCAGGAGAGGCCACGTTGCCATTTAGAAATTTAGAAATGCCTGTTGGCTCTCTGCCCTTGGGCTTATGGAAGCACCCGAGCTGTKTGTAAGCAGACACAGGCTGAATGCAAATGCATATGGACTAACTCTCCAAATCCCATTCCTACTTACACAGGAATAGCTTTAGCTTTATAAAAATGTGATTCATTTAGATTGTCTGTCTGCTTTTAGCATTATTATTTTCAGTACAAATCTTTGGTRAGGTCACCAGGTKCCCCAATTTCATAAGTGCCCCATTTTCATAATGACAATCATACAGAAATTAAGGTACTTYCATTTTTAAAACTGTTGGAAAGTCTTGTGCTACCTTGGGTGGAWAATTATTAAATCTTTGTGAAAGAGAAAAAGAATTGTCACAGGAAMGAGAGGTATTTTAAGGTGACAGAAAAGTAAAATAGTAATTTTCGTTTCCTGTTGAAAGTGCATCAGACTCTCCCTGATCATTTACTTTTATGTTTTCCTGCCATGCCAGGTTGCTCATATTCATATATATTTCAATAAAAATTCAGATYTAAATGAACAGTAATTTTATTCACTGTCAAGACAGATAGTTTCAGCTGTCAAGAAAGCTATCAGATTTTATTCCACCTGAATTTTTCCCTAAAGCTGCTCTAGAAACTGAAACTAGAACATTGATCCAATGCATCTTTTGATTTGCAATGAAAATACTTTGGCTTTTTTTTTTTTCCATATTTCAAATTGGACCAAGCAAAACCATGACATTACTTCATTTATATCACCACTCTGAGCAAAACTCTTGTTTGTTCTTCCTTGTTTTTATGTTAAAAGTGAGTGAATCTGAAGCACAGAGTAAATGGTGACAAGTGATTGATGGTGTCAGCCCCATTTCCCATATCTGGTTCTGGGTCTGACTTCTGGAAGTCCCATGTCCAGGTGTGACCTTCCTGCTCACAGTCAAATTCATCAAAATTAAAGCCAAAGACATGTCAAGAAGAAAAAAAAAAGAATTAAGAATATAAAAGCCTGAAAAAAAAAATATCTGTTTTGGAAATGGCAACAAGTTCTACTCAGTCCTGGTTGGATTTACCTACCTTTTTAGAAAACCACCATGTTTCTGTTTAGATGTCTTCATCAGAGCTGTGAAGCAAAGCATCTGAGCCAAGCAAAGAGCATAAGATTTGGCATTCAAAAAGTCCAAGCATCTTTAAAACTATATACAAGAGCAAACCTCAATCCCCTCTTTGCCCTTTAAAAAAAAAATCTGTATTTGTTCAACACTTTCCCTGACAGTYAAAGAAAATAATTATTACTTTTATGGATTTTGCTTTCAATCCCTTAAGTAATTTCTTTCAAGTTTGTATGCTTTATATGTCTTCATTTATATCAAGGTAATAAAGCAAAGTTCAGTCTCTTTCTGCCAAATCTGTGTTTTCATATCACTCTTAATCAAATCAAAGCGCAAGAGCAAAAGAAAATGGGCTAAAATCTGCCATTTATTTGTATGGGTTTTTTTTTTTTTTAATTTAAATAGAGAGCACACAAATGATAGTGTGTTAAGCAGCAGTGATGATGTTGAAATGCATAATAAACTAAAATGCCGTGCTTAAATGAAACTACCTGGCTCCAAAATGTTTCATTTGTGCACCTTATTTCTTAATTTCAGCTCTCAGCTGGTCCTGAATGTCTGATCTTCAGAGCTTTAAAGGGAATTTCATTAGATCCTCACACTGTTACTTGTGCATGTCCAGGAGTCCTGCAAGCAGATTATAAGCTCCATAAACGTGTTCCCTCAAGTGAAAAAGAAAAAAACAAACCCAAACAACCAAGCTGCCTCATAGCTCTTGCCCTGAAGGGAGGCAGCAGCAGGGTGATAGCTGCCAGTGCTCTCTGCACAGGTTGCTTCTTTAAAACCTTTCRCCCTCCTGAAGGGTTGGAGAAACTGAACCTAAGAGATAAAAAGCCCACAATTTAGTTCCCTAATGGGACTTAATACGATTAAAATAACAAGCATCCCACTGTGCTCAACAGCACTTCAACTAGTATAACTAGGGTGTAGAACTCTAAACATGTCTCCAATGCAAAACATTTAAATTTCTAACTGCAGCAGCAAGTCTGGGACTGCATTGTCATGTGGGTTAGACTGCTGTCAGTTTAAGTGTGCTAGTAAAGATGGGGACAGTTTATTGACACAGCCAAAGCCTATCCAAAAATGCAGTCCATGCCTTCTTCCAGAGAAATCCATATGATGGAAAGGTTGATCCCATCGCTGAACATGASTCTTCAACCAAGTTCTGAATGCTGAGTTCTTCATGATGCCACCCCCTAGATCCTTGCCCAAAGTACCAACATGGCCACAGCCCCTGGCTCCTCTAAGGCAGCAGGCGTCTCCCAGGACAGAAGTCCAGGGCTGCTGGCAGAGTCTGACAACACCAGGTCAGCAGGGAGAAGTTTTCAGAAGGCACACCAAGTATTGGCAATTATTATGGAAGGAGAAGCATCAAAACAGCAGCAGCCCCATGGCTGTGTATGGCTCTGTAAAATTTTGCATCTTGAAACTTAATCTTAAGTCTCCATCCACTAAAGCAGAAGTGGGAAAGATCCACTGAAGGCAGTGTCAAGCGGCAAAAGAGGGAAATGGTGTTTTAAATGAAGAATGACTGAAAGTAAAAGCTCAGCAGGTWGGAAATGGAGAGGAACACAGCACAGGTAATATGCTGGCTGACATCATTATAAACAGGGAATGGATTTTCCCTGTATTTTTCAGTGCAAGCGAGACCTAGTGAAAATAGTAAATTGCATATTTGAAACCAAAAAGCCACKTTTTGCACTATTAATTTTTAAACTGGATTTAGTGGAGTTAAAATGAGAGACAGTCTCATTCAAGACATCTCCAGTCAAGAGACAGCTGGACAAATCACGGGGGCAAAATCTGCGTTAGTGGCTCCCAAAGACAGAGACTATCCCTGCCCAGAAGGTCTCCGAGCCACAGGTTGCAGAGACTGGAAAAGCATTTTGAGGAAGAATTTCTGAGCATGTTGATAGTGTTAAATAATTATTATTGATAATTGTTTATAGTGTTAATATGTTTCTAGCCCTTCCAGGCACTGCTGGAGGACACAGGGCTGGTTAGACTTTTCTTGGTCTAAACACTCTTCATATTTTATTTCGAGTACATTAGAAACAGAACCGGAAAAATGTAAAAAGGAGACTCACAGTTTAAAATAYGGGGAAGATACAAYSGRAKATTTTTTTGTTGTTGTTTTTGTTTAAAGTACAGCCCACCGTGGCTCTTGTGAAACTGATTTTYCATGGCTTCAATCATCTTGGGGCAGCAAAAATATATAAAACTCTTTTGCAGTCAGTAAGTGCTGTACATAATTTTCCCTGGATGACTGGCTCTCTGGAACATCCACTATTGCTTTTGACAATTCACTGGTCTCTTTGGGAACAAAAACAATTTCTGACATACTAAGCTGTGTCTAATAAAAGGGCTCCCATGATTTTCTATCATATGTCAATTCTGACTTATCTGGCAGAAGAATCTGTTCATTAACAGCAAAATCATCCATAATACAGGGAAAGCACTGTGGTACATACCATGAAATACTTGTTCCATAAAGTCACCATGAATAATACTATTTCATCAGGTGGCTTTGGTCTCTCTGGTTACAGAAAAATAATATATGTCATGTTTAAAAAAGCAAATGTGCCCATTGTCATCAGGATATCTTTGTGTTACAGTGACAATAGTGTTTGTAGCCCACACATCAGACCTGTACTGATGATCAAATTCCTGCTATCTTCTGTTTGTCGCTTTTGAGAATGGAGGCACACATTTTAAATGTCTGAGTTTTACTTGAACTTAAACAGAAATCTATTTTCTGTACCAGAATTTATTCCTCTGATTTATGGCACTGATTCAGGCCTCTGAGCCTTTCAAGACGCCGGAACGTACTCCACGTTGCACTTCAAATTATATAACTACATTGCCTGTAGCTGCATAAGCTTGGGGTTGATTTTTATAAATTTTCTTKCTTTCTGTAATAGGAATGGGAAGGTTAATGGCATCTGAAACAGTTCAAGTTACTGAATTTCTGAACTGAAATAATCTATACCTGGCCACAAAATGGTCTTTACACAGTCAATAACTTATGACTGCAGCGATCTGTTGAATCTGGAAGAAAGGAGTACAACATACTTGTCTGTAATTGTCATTGAGCAGTACATTAAATAGAATGGGATGATTTTTCCGGTTCCTATTGTTCCACTCTCATTCAGGAGCATCTGAGTCTCCATTTTGATGTAAAAACCTTGCTGGAAGAATGATATGTGCCAAAGACTCTGCCCTTGATGTGATGTGAATTGATTTTCTTCCATTTAAGAAAAATTAAATGTAATGTAGAAAAGRAAACTAAACCAATTTCATCCTTTGACGAACATTTTAGGGTGTTTTTCCCTTCGAAAAAATTATGTCTATTTCTACAGAAGGCAAGAGATAAGCAGAAAGAAACTGATACTCTGAAAAAAAAGATTTTTTTTTCAGAGAGTAGCTCTGTATCTTTATTGGCTTTTTTTTTTTTTTTTTTTTTTTTTTCTCTTAAAAATAAAATTTTCTGGAGAAGAAGCAATAGCTAATTTATTTGTGCCCAGGTTAAAGAAAACACTAGTGTTGAAAAAAAAATGTAACTTACAGTTTCTCCTTGAGTTTCAAAGTGCATTTTGCTTTAGCTAATCATATTTCAGGGAGACACATTTTCACTGGTTATAGTAAACTTCCTCATTTCTAAAGGTGTGGGTTCAATACYTTTTATTTTAACTGTGCTGATATCAGAAATAAAATAGAGAAGAAGAAGGAATATTATTATATTAATTTTACAGCAATTTTTCAGATTAGATGTACTTGAGGTGAAAGGTGCTGACTTCTGAAACATTGTAAACGCTTTCAAAATTTTTTTTTCACTCTGTAAAAATATACTTGAGAACAAGTAGCTAGAACAAAGATTGCCTGAACTTCTGCTGAAGCATAAACAAAATAGCCGTCTTCAAAAATTAAATCAACTTTTGCTTCGGTGAATTGGAATTCATTGTTAATCTCAGTGGGATCTGGACTGCAAACATAACCTTTGTGGATCGGATATTTTACTTCTTGAAGAGAGGGATATTTGGCATACTCAGTAATTTTTCTGACGTGCACCTATTTGTCTGTTTTTGTTTATGTTACTCCTGATGTCTGTTCCCATTCTTCTTGCTCACAATTCTTCAGTACGTGGTGTGACCTGTACTTGACAATGCTAGCAAATTGTGTCTCACCTTTCAATGAAGTACAACATTTATAGAAAGAGATGGACAGAGCCAAAAGGAAGAAGAAGGTTTTGTGGAGAGCAGACTGGCTGGTGTGACTGTGCAGCTGTCATAAACCTGTCAARGCACACTGAGCTGGCAACTTTTGGAGCTCAGATGATGAGTGGCAGTGTGCTGGATGGGGACCTGGGCAGTGACTGGACAAGGAATGACATTCAGCAATTCATTGGTCACCAGACAGCAGAGACAGAGGCTGTGTGGCAGCTCTGTATGATCCACCTTCTTCCATTGCTAAGACAGAAATAACAGTGCTTCATGATCTTGTTCTAAACTGTCATCAAAATGAGAGGTGTCACTATGGCACAGCTCTGAAGAGTTGAGGTGTCTGCCCTGACCCCCACAGCAGAAATTTTCTTCTCCAAACTGAGTCCTTAGGAGTGTCTCACTTCTGCAGCAGAATCCCAGCATTCATACTGCAGTGGTGGTCAGCAGATTTTCACACCAACACCATGCCTTAAAACCTMAGACAGAAGCACTGTTTGGGCACTGAGTACAAAACACTTAAAATTCATGACCCAGTGGAGTGAGCCTCAGTGTGAGGGAGCAGCTATTTTAGTGCTTCACATAAGCCATACATATTCTAAAGCTATTTAACCCCCCTAAAATTTGAGCTTTTTCTAAGAAAAGATCCATGTTTCCTGCTTGATGTTTGTCTGGAAGAAACAGCCCTTCTAAAAGCTTTCAGATCATGCTGTCTCAGTATTATTCACCACGGCTTCAGATGGATTGCAAAAGCACCAGTGAAGATGTCTCACAAAACAAGGTCTTGGGTGGAAAATGAATGATCCTGTAAGAGACCCCTAAGATTTCAATACGCTGTAAGAAAATCACAATCTGAATTTGAACCTTAATGATGTATTTTATATCTGTAAACTTTGAATCAAAACGTGTTAGGCAACATAATCTTTCTGGGATCAATTATTTTTAAAACATACACTAAATTAAACAATGAGGTATGAAGAAACAAATATTAAAATAGATTCTCACTTCAATGGATATTTTACTAGAGAGAGAAAGAAAGATGGCTGTCACAGGTGTGCCTTAAAAAATCTGTGCAACCTTTATCTGGGAAAGCGCATACATGCATATAGATATAATATGCATGTGTATATATATCTGAATATATATGTCTGATCTATATATCTGAAACAATTTATTTCTAGTTGTTTTCAAGCAGCAGGCTCAACTTAAGTACATTATCATGTTATCAGCTAAGGCAAGTTGACAACAGCTTCCACCTTGTTGTAAGTTGGGAGATGCTGCTGAACCTTTGTGTCATGCAATGGTGTGAGGCATTTTCAGCTCTTTGTGCTGCCAGCTCTCCTCTCATGGCTGAAAGTGGTTCTGGTTCTTATTAAGCAAGTTGTGTGCAGCAGYTCTGACAGGGATGTAATGAGGAAGTTTTGTTTATCCCTGCACAGGCACCTGAAGACAGAGGGCTGAACTCCTTGTGTAAAGGAGCTCATCCTCATCATCTGGCCAGCTCAGTGTTAAAGACACATGGATTGCTGAGGAATACTGCAAGTATACAATATTTAAAGTTTGTTTTACAATTAAATTGAGTTTTGGTGGATGATTTGAGTTACAAAACATAGCAGATAGACTTTATAGACATGCTATTTGTTTTGGCTTGATGTATGAAAAATGAGTAGGCAGCTGTTGAAATTTAGGCAAAACAGATTGTTTTCTGCCTTCTTTGACACTGATACCCTGTATAAACCCCTAACTAGCTATCAAATATTTGCCTTCATACCCAGTAGATTCTGCACAAAACTCTAAATGTTTCTTAATTATGCACTTTGCTAGTTATTGCTTTCAGCAGCAAAGCCACAGACATTTTGTAATAGATTATATTTTTAACACTGCATGTTGCAGATAACCTATAAAGCCTTCAGTCTGCTAATGGAGTTATGTCCTGATTTTCCTTTATGTTGAGGCTCAGTGAGAACATAACTAGTTATTATACTTTTAATTTTTTTCTCTTTTTTACTAYACTGGTAAATGCAACAGCTGGTTGAGTAACCACAACTCCAATAAAATARTGCATTTAATTAAAGACAAAGAAGTGAAATTAGCTTCTGAAAAAGGCATATTTAAATCATGGCAATATTAGGAACTGGAGGATTTTCTATCTCCATCTCTGGCAATTTCAGATATGAATCAGGTGATAAACTGAGATAGTGACCTTGTAAACCGCTGTCCCAATTAAAWGTAGTAGAGTAGAATCCAACTGCACTAGACACCTCCTGAGGCCCTTTCCTAAATGAATTATCCCACAGGGAGAGGAGGGCCATGTCACTGCCTTGCTGGCWTGCAAACAAACATGGGTGATGTGTGTGTGCAGGAAGGACAGGAGTCCCATGGAGTCATGGGGCACAGCTCTGTACTGCAGTGTGGCTAGAGAGTACTTTGACTTTAGAAGAAAAAAAACTAATAATCAGATTCATTAAGTAGCTGCTACTTTTGTTTTAAAACCCTATTACAATATCACTCACTACTATAATGATGACTACTTTGACACTTTCTAGACCCAAATCTCAGTATTTTGACATGAAAACAGCTTCCCAAATAATGTTTGCAAATATCATTCCTGCAGGATTTTTTGAAGTGCCTGTTATTTGGTTTCTGAATGGAAAAAAATCCAGAAAAAATAGAAATTCTAACTCTATCATCACTGTCTTGGTAGTGTTCCTTAAAATACCTCTACATCCTCTGTGGAAATGGAAATGGCACTGTTGGCATTAAAGCTGCTTCTTTATCTCAGAGTAATGCAGGGAAAGAGARACCAATAAGCCTTGAAAAGAGTTTTGCAATTGTTTGTAACAAATACAGAAATGTGAGGGGAATGGAAGCTGTTGTGCTATGTGCCTTAATAGCAGTCATCTTTATCCACAACCTTTCCTGTGTAATTAGCAGTTTATTATGCTGAGAACGAATTTCTTCTTTCTGACTTTTAACCAGCCTAATTAAACCCAGCCATTAATGTAAAGACTCTGTATGAAAGAGACACTTAATACCTGATCAAACAATTATTTTAGAAGGTGCTGATCCTCTTATAACTATTCAGTGTATTTTTCGGTTGATTGGAGATGTGGCAAAGTCACAGCATATTAACAAAATAATGGACATGAATGACTATGAAGTTTAAAATGATATTTCTGCTCTGTTGCTCCAATGAAAAGTATGTAAAAACTGTCTTGCAATGATGACAGGAAATATTTGTAAAATTAGCATGCAATTTTCATTTCTTCCAATGGACCTCTTAAGTTTTTAATAGAAAAGAAGTTATTTTGGAATTCTGTAGTACATCAGTAAACTTTGCATGTTATCACTGTATGCATTGTATGACTCATGATTCCACAACTGCAGATGAAAATCTGAAATTTCCTAAAAAGGGGGACACTGGCCATGGTCTGTGTATGGCCAAGGATTACCACTCCTTTCAGAGCTTTTGCACCCACAACAGGGGTGGCCACAAGCCTGATCCTCCATACAGCCATAGGGATTTCTCCAGGCCTCTCCTTGGGTGCACACTATCCAGAAAGGGAGGAAAATAGGAGAAAAAAAGGCAGGATCAGCATATTCAGAGAGAAGTGTCCTATGAACAACTAGTCTGAAATACCTTTTAGAAATTATACTTAGTATATCCCTGCAGCAGATTGTTATGTTTTATGGCTCCCAGCTTCCAGACACGAAAGGTTGTGCCATCCTGCCTTTARAATAAGAATCTGGTAGCTATGGTACTGTCATACTCTGTTACAACCGTGTTTTTTGATCTTTCAAATTAATGAAAAAACTCACACAAGCAAAGACAATGGTGCATAGATTGAGACACGGTGTATCTTTGCTAGGAAAGGAGCTGAATGCTGAAGCATATTGAAAACAACCAAACTAAAAACCTAAAGAAGGACGTTATCTTTTTGCTTCAGGCATTAATCAAATACCAGTCAGTAGGAATTGGGGAAGTATTTTCCCTCTGAGAAAATAAAATATCCATTTTGTGGACTTTATTATCAGACTGTCACATAAAACATCTGTTACTGATCTCTGCCAGACCCGATGGTATTAGATGCAAAGTCTGTGGGATTAGATCCTGAATGGTTATACCTGGTTTCATACGTTCTGATAAAAGACAAACAACTGCACTGCATGAGACAACGTAAGAAGAACAATCCCTTGACTTTATTTCTGACAAATGATTGGTTATTTTTCTTCAGTAAAGTAACAGCAGGGAGCAAAGTTGCAAGAAGTGTTTCAGGCTTTCTGCCCATTGTCTGTTCATATCAAGGACAGCACAAGTTCCAACCAGCAATACCTTGTCAGCTGTGCATGTTATTTCCAGGTGTTATTTCCAGGTGTTATTTYCAGGTTCTGAATCCTAGAATAATCCTTGGCAGTGTGGGAAAGGATCAGAATAAGTATTGCTTAGGGAGGGCAAATTGAAATTCATGAAAGCTCAACACTTACCAAAGATAAAGATGGCAAATCTGTGTTTTGTTTGAAGCAGCCCCAGCACCACTGAAGGTGAGGAAAGAGTGACTGGAAGACCATAAAAGAGCAGACTGTAACCTACTTGGCATTCCTGAAGACACAGGAGCTTTGGGCATCCACTTCTTATATGAGAAGTTCAGATTTGCACGTGTCCCATCCCACCACACTGGCTTCACATCCATGCCAACTCAGGGACCATTTGCTACTTTGTGATCAGATCTGTGCCTCTGCAAAAACTACTGTTCTGCAAATGAAAAATATTAAACTTTTTCCGTTTTTTTTTTTTTTTTTTTTTTGATGGAGAGGAGGAAGACAACATGATCTTTATAAATAAAATCAGAAAAAATTATAGAATCATAGAATTGTTAGGTTGGACAAGACCTCTAAAGACCATGGCTTTTGACCCTTAACCCAGTACCCAGTACCTTAATAACCAGTGCTCCACAAAACTGTGTCCCCAAGTGCCACATCCACATGGGTTTTGGACACTCGCAAAAGTGAGTCCATCATTTCCTGGGAAGCCTTTTCTGATGCCTGACCACCATTTCAGTAAAGAAATTTTTCCTAATATCCAATCTAAACCTCCCCTGGCACAACTTGAGGCCGTTTCCTCTCCCCCAGTCACTTATTACCTGGGAGAAAATATGTCCCCCACCTCATTTCAACCTTCTTTGAGGTATTTGTAGTGAGCAATACGGTCCCCTGAACCTTCTCTTCTTCAGGCTAAATAGCTCCAACTCCATCAATCCCTTCTCACGAAACTTGTTCTCTAGTTTTCTATTATTCTATTCTATTCTATTCTATTCTATTCTATTCTATTCTATTCTATTCTATTCTATTCTATTCTATTCTATTCTATTCTACTCTATTCTATTCTATTCTATTCTTCACCAACTTTTGGATTTGATAGAATTTGCATAGAATTAATTTTGACAGAATGAATGATCTGTTAGAAAATTCCATTTGTGGATGGATAGTTGTGCCACAAATCACGAAAAATTAGGTGGAAAAGCAGATTAAATTCTGTTGAAGATTCATGGTGAAACAATTCATGTGTGGACAAGGATATCAGTGTGAATGGCTTGTAGCAGTGTTGCCATTATTCACCGATCGAACATTGCCAGAAAAGAGCACCTAATCTTGGGTTCATGCAAGTAARTGTTAAGTTTCTGCTCATTTATACAATAAATATTCCCAAAGAAACATCTTAAAAAGAATTTTGTCTTCACATTGMCCCAGTCCATTCTTCTTACATCCAATAAGAGCTGATAGTTTCTGCAAAGGTTATGATCTGAAACAAGAGATGAAAAATGACATTTCGGATGATAATGAGCAGTCTTGCAGCCTTATCTTCATCAGCTACGCCCTGCCTGAGTTTCTACACTTTAAGACAGAAATGCACCTTCTTTGTAGAATGAACACCTTCGCACTCCCTGAGAGGCAGGTTCATGTGAATAAAGACTATTATTTAAATAATTTGTAATGCTATTCCTATTGTCAAGGCTCTCAGGTGCCTTAATTTATCCTTTCCCCGTAATCTGCTCTGCCTCTTGTATTGTGCTGTCCATATCTGTGGGTGAGATCAGGTCCCCTGTCAGAATTGTAACTGGCTTTCATCATTAGCAGATTACAGCTTTTAGGGCTCGTGGGTGTGCACTGCTGGAATTTATCCACTGGTCACACCTTCACTTAGCTTTCTAAAACTTCTGAATGTGAGCAACACACTGCAGCCTCTATCTAGAAAAATCATCATCTTCTTCTCACACAGATGTCTACAGAAGTGGGGAAGGGTTGTCCTCCAGAGCTGCTACTCCTCCATGCTGACTGGTGTAAGTTAAAAGAGCCCTTTCGATCTGACTCACATATCAGAATTTTCAATGGTCACAGACAAGTGAGATGAACTTTGCCCTAAAAAATTATGGAAGACATTTGTGAACTGAAGAGTTGCTTGAGGTATTGACTATTTGGTTCAAAATATGCTGTTTGGCTCCATTGATCATGTTGCAWATTTATGTTTGTAATTARATACACCTCATAGACTTGGATTTCGAGACTGAATAGCCCTCAGTTAAAATATTGGAGTAATGTTCTTCCATATTTTGCTATTTATTTTCAATCTGCGTTTTTTTCTTGGTGTTCCGTTCCNAAAGAGAGTGAGAGTGTCAAAACTAATTAATTTGAAAATTAAGAGCAGAATTTCCTGGCTTGCCCATAAAATATTATTTTCTCATTTCTAGTCACACTTCCTCTTAGAGAACACTGACTAGAGACAGTCAAGTGCATAGATATTATGARGAAACAGCTGCATGAGGTACTTCTAATAGTGCAAATTCTATTCGAAGTCCACTGCTRATGTCATAAGGCTGAAGCAGAAACTAAGAATGTGTCCCAGAAGACATCCTCTGCAAAATGAAACCAGGGAAAAGTAATTAGAAAGTGAAGCTTCTTATGAGCTCAATTAAAAGACTACTTCAAATTTGCAAACCTTATCTCCCTGGCCAGCACAGCTGATGGAGAGAAACAGAGGGCAGTTCAGAGCACGAAAATTCAGTTTCTCACTCAGCAGACCTTTCTAAGGCTAAAAGACAGGTAGTAATTTTTAGTAACAAAAATTAYCCAGAACACCTGTCCTCATGGAAAAAATAAGTTTCAGCACTTTTTCTTGCCATGCCTTGTAAACTGAGTGGGACTTACTTACTCCAAAGAGTAAGTAACTCTCAGGAGTATGCAGTGTCACAAGCAGTTAAAAGCTGTGGAGTTAAATACAATCATTCACATCCCTCAACATTCATAAGCACTTTCTCATTTCCAACTCTACTGAGTAACTCAGTGAATGTTTCCAACTTCACATTTCTGCTGGAGCTTTTCAGTCTCCAGCAGATCAGCTAACATTGCTTGGATTCTGGCATTTATAAAACTAATTGGAGAGAGATATTTGTACGCTTTATGAAATTATAAATGTTTTTTAGGCTTAAATTTWGGAACATTAAACTGCTGATTCAGATAGCATGGTTTGCACCTGTTTGTCGTGAGAGAAATGCCACCAACAAATTGGTTTTCAAATATGCTGAAAATGTACAGGCATTTTCATCTGTTCATGCAACAATGCATTTATAGATGACAATGACATTTTTTTTACATGGGATAATTACAGCAACATTTATGTGTCCCTTCTGGCAGGCTGCTTAGCCCCTRTTATTAAAGGAAAGATTGCCTTCAAAGATCATGCTTTCTAATTTGTTGAAGGGTTGTTAGATGAAGATTTTACCACAGGGAGATTAAGAAACAGTTGTTTTGCAGGGTAAGCCAAATGAAAGGACATGATGCATCTTTGCATCTGCATGCCTGATTGAGCACTCTAAATCCGGTTTCTTCTCCTACTCATGATCTGAAAATTTGTGTTGCTTCAGTACAAGCATGAAAACAATTTTCTTTTTATTCTGTTCTAATAATTCAATCCCTACCAAATTCGTTGCCTATAAATAATCCATAAAGAGATCAAGAAAGCGGTGTTGGTAAGTGCATATGATCCTGGTAGAAATAGATCAGACACCCAACCCTTACACCAGAAAAAAAAATTAGATGCAGATCACTTATTTTTATTGACAAYTTTGAAATGAACTGTGAATTTATATAAGATGGAGATATAAATAAGCATGCAATAATGCAGTATTTTTCAGCATTCTCACACAAATTTGATCAATATTGCAAAATATTCTAACAAAATAAATCAATGGTGCAAAAGCAGMGCATTAAAATTCATTGTACATGTACATTCCTTATAAAGGAACACAGCAGCTTTATGATGTATGTTTCTGTGAGTAAATTTTACTGAGATGTAGTACACCATTAGCARGCATTTCTCAAAGGCACGTTGTAAAGTCATGAACTCAGCTGCAAAATAGTGCATTTGAAAATGTGCACTGAATTTCGAGAAGAAAGTATGCAAAATGCGCACTCCAGTTTAAATTCAACATTTATTACTGCATTGCCACAACATCCTCGGGTTTTGCTGTCACTTTTCAGACAAATGCACAGAGACATTTCCCTGCTCACAGCACTTGTATAAAGCCCATGGCCACGATCCTGCCACTGATAGCACACAGGAGGAAAGTTACCTCTAAATGGAGTGTCCTTGAAGACAAAGGGTAGTTGGAGGATGAATCAATCAGTTCATGAGCTCTCATTTGAAGTACTGTGAGACTTAGACCTTAGCTTTGCTCCTGCTGATCTCTCACTGTTGCCTTCAAAGGCTGCAGGATGAACCTAAAGTCGTRTAGAGTACAGACAAAGAAATAGAGGTGAGATATAGATAAAACACAGAGGAAGGATTCAGCACACTCTGTAAGCKCTCACCAGAGCCAGCCATAATAAAGCATTATTGGTAAGGAAGCAAAAAGTGAAAAATTACTGCCTAATGATGTACTGAGAAGGGTATTTTGTTCTCATGGGAAATCTGTTTTGAACTGTGCTTCCTTTCTTAATTCAAGCAGATGTTGAAATTCTAAATTTTTATGGACCACAGGAAATTCTGTAGGATCTCAGCTCAGAAAACTGAAATTTCCTTCTCTCAATTGGATAAAAATCATCATACAGAAAAAAAAAATACATGTAAATGTCTTTAAATGCACATTAATATGCATTAATAAAATCTAAATAATATTAACTGAGCTTAATTAATGCAATTCTTAYTTTCAGTTTTATCAAGGAAACATTGTAAACCAAAATACTGATTCTGATAARTTTGTGTTTCRATGAACAGCTGTTCYTTCTCATCAGTAGAGTTGCAATAGTCCTTGTGTGTATCACTCACTAGAGTTCTTCTGGGTGCAGAAAGAAAAGAAAGTACAATATCTTCATCTCCTTTGCCAGTTCCATATTTGAGCATAAAATCTGACTCTTTACAGGCTGGCTGTCTCTGGGATACAGCGCAGTGGGGTCACCTCCCATGAGCCCAAGAGGAACGAGGATGTCCAGTTTTCTTTCATGCAGCACACAGCTTTGAAAAATCCTTTCTTAKCAGCTATGATAATGTAATCAAAATCGATCCAGCAAAACAGCCAAATGCTGATTTATTTTTAACTCTGCTGTTACCCCGCATTTCTCCATGTTGGTTCTGTGCTCTCCTAGCAGTCACTGCTCCTACAGAGGARGCACTGCTACTGGTACAGCCAGAATTAAATCTCAAGAGCACTTCTAACTTCCAGCTAACTCAATTTATTGCAGAAGGAGATCTGCAATGTTAGCTTTTGTGTGTGGTGTTTACTGGGGGCACCTGCATTAGCTTTTCTATTCAGGCTGGAATTGAGGTTTGSAAGTCAATCTTGTAACTTCCCTGCCTCTTGCACCTTGGTTCTTGTCCAGAAACTATTCAGAGTATTTGGGCTGTAATTGTCAGGTGAAACTAAAACAAAACAGGACCTCAAAGGACATTTCAGTTGGTATTCAGACACCAGGACCAAACTGGTCCTAATTAGAGTTAATCCAAAGAAAAGACCTCTTGAAATGCGTGGAGTTTGGATGTCAGGTCTTCAGCAGCAGCTGATGCTTGGGAAACTAGTTTCTATTATACCAGAGTATTTTCTACTGGATGCAAGGCTTTTGTAGCAGATCTAACCTGGCAGGGGATAACACCTAYTCACATTACAGATCTACCACAATATTTGTGATGGAAACATGAGCCAAATAATTTGTGTAAGTGTTAAGATCTGATTAGTGAAAGATGACYATGTCCAAATTAAGGTTCAAGTGAGACCATTTGCCAAAGTCAATAATACAGATTTTTTTTTTTAGCAGATGAATGTGAGGTACAGACATAGAAACAGAGACAACAGAGGAGAGACAGAGAGAGGGAATAAGAAAAAGATAGGYACCACACATGGATCCAGAGGCATCCCATTGCTCCTTCTTTATGCTGGGCTTCCCAGTCGTGGAGGGTTGTAAAGTTGTTCAAAACTTTTTGCTATTTATACATCTTAGCAAACAAAGGAATTAATGCTCTTTGGCTATATGGTTCTCTTAGTCTATTGGYTAAATGATTCCCTCACTTCTAATGCTCACTGTCACATGTTCAGTCTTTCTCTTTTCAGTCTGTGATTTTTCGGGTTGAAGGGCTGTGAGTTGGTCATTATAATCTTCCCTGCSAGAATTACCTTTTACCCATCTGAGCTRATTTSAGCACCRTTGCTGAGTTGKCTTTCCTTSTGGYCCATGAATTCTGCATTCTTTGWGTCCATTATCAGCAAYAGATTCTTCTCCCAAAGCTTTGTTTACCTCCCTCTATGTCTGACATCACCTGGACCATAGTWCCATCTTTTTCTTAAGTTCCCCCCGGGGTGGCTTGTCTCACAATTGATGTTCCAGGTATCAGCAGAGACATATTCAGGGAGGCTTTAGATGTCATTTGTGGTCACAGATGACATCTGTCCCATTATTTGGGGTGGTCTTTGTTTGACCAGTGATATGCATATAAGCTTTATTTCACTCTTTCTCACAGTAGGAATTGTTGTCCAGATGCATTAATCAGGATGAAATAACCAGACTTTCCTCCACCAGGCCTGGATTTTACTGCCATCTTGTCACTTCATTGTGTGCTTAGTCTTTCTGTGGAAGGAAAAGTCCTTCTGTGGGCTTAACAGTGTTTGAGAGTGGCACTGTGCTCTTTAAATCCTTGCAGCAATAGAAATTGCTTTGCCAGTTTTCTAACAGTGATTCTCCTCAGCAGTGTTCCCTGCATATTAATTCTAAAACCAGGACACTTGGGAAAGAGGGCACAAGAACAGACTCCATGACAACAATGTGGCTCTTTGGAATGACAATTACAAACTTATTATGAGAAATTTGTAAAAGTATTACACTGTTTCTTTGTTCTCAGTGTCTGGAACCTTTTTCCTAGTGAATAAAAGCTTTTCCAAATGGCAGGGGTTTTTGTGTTAAAATTAGGTATTAAGTTAATATCTTTGGCACTGACTCTATCCTAATTGTAAGATTTATGCCATTTGCTGGTACTAATAGAGTGTTCAACACATGCCTGGAAGGTTCAGGTTCAGTAATAGGTATGTCCTTGCCAGATSTCAAGTCAGTATAGTTCTTTCATAAGAAATCTGAGAAAAAAAATCCTATTTTTATATTTCTTACAGAAAAAAAAGATTATTTCATGTTAAATATATATGGAAATAATTCCTAAATATTTATATTTTAAAGTAGACTCATAAGCAAACCTGTAAGTCTTGGACATGATGTTTTCTCCCTCTCTGGCTTTGCTTTGTTCTTCTTAATTGATGTTTCCTATTCTGACTAATGTGCTTGCCATCTCATGCCTACTCTGTAAATTAAAACAGATCTTATTATACCTGTGTAACTGTTATCTTGCCA
This sequence comes from Malurus melanocephalus, assembly GCF_030028575.1. Lineage (NCBI taxonomy): Eukaryota > Metazoa > Chordata > Aves > Passeriformes > Maluridae > Malurus > Malurus melanocephalus. Next base: position 1,119,839 of record NW_026623434.1, read on the forward strand.
TTGTTTTTAAGGATTCTGTTTGTAATCCCATTTGTTGTCTAAGAACTTTCATAGATGCTGGTGCATGAACTGGAAAAAAGACAGTAGAGCTGTTGAAATCTGAAATGAGTTTGAGGGGAGAGATGAKAAAAACCTTTTTTTATGTGTGAACACAGAAAGTAGGATATAGAAATTAGTAAAACCTTGAAGGTGGAAAGCCACTATCACATTTAACAGAGCCCAATTTTGAGGCAGAAATGTAATTCCATTGCTGCAATTGTGGAAGCAAATGTGTCCTTGATAATGATTCCAGCTTCATTGCTGTGATATATATTCCCAGATAATTTTATCTGTACAACCTTGAAATTAGAAGGCACAGCCACAGAGATGTGAGGTGAGGTTCCTGAGACACTYACCTAGAGTCAGTGTATTCAAAGTAGGAATGGAAGCACTTGCAGAAGATGATATGCAGGTAGATTTGTACAACAGACAGGTGAATTGCTCTCTAGAAACACTCAGGGGTGACCAAATAGCTCATTTGGGTGTGCGTGGGCTGCAAATGACAGCAGCCAGTGAGACAAGTGCCATCTCTAAAACCATGATCCTAACCTGAATTGTGTCACCCAAGCAATCCTGCTTGTGTCAGAAGAGGCTGTAGAATTAACTGTTTAACTTTTGACTTTAACATACTGTTAGGCAAGAGCTTTTTGTAGGCCTGTGTTAAGTTTATTTAAAACAAATGTGGTTTCTTCAGGTTTGGATTTTTTTTTTTTTCTTATTTTTAAGGACATTTTATCAATTTGTGTTTATAACTTTCATATCTAACTCAAAACTTCAATTTGAAATAAATTACTTCTAGGCCTGGAAAAATATGTGTGTTTCATGAAGAAGCTCCAGAATAGACAGAGCATGCTGTTAACACTAARTGACTTTTGGTCTGATTCTAAAAAAGATTTGTGCCCTGACAGAAACCAGCTTTACCAGATCTAGTACAGGTGTGAAATGAAAAACTAARGAAGCAAGTACTCCTCTCCCAAAAAATAAGATATATTTGAAAGAAAAGCAATCCTTTTCCAGGTGCAATGGAACTGATTAATGAATTTCTTCATCAGACAAAGCAATTCTGAAAGGAGGGACAAAATACTTCTAGGTCAYAGATAAATACTGAGAAAACTCAGAGCAAGAGGATCAGGAAAAAGAGTAATCAAACCCCAAAGAATATTTAGCTATGAATAAGAAGGGATGAAGTTCAATTTACAGATGATGATGATCATGATGACTATTATTGCTATTATTTTGTCTGTTCCCTGTTTGCACAACACATTTTGTATTGAAARTCTCTGTCTAGTGCTTACATCAATTTATATCCACTGTTGTGTCTCCCAGAACAAGCAGCCCCAAAGCAGCTCTACCTGAGGAGAGAGACACAGAAAGGAGTATTGCTAAGCCCCTGGTCTGTTTGAGACGTGTGGGTGGACTTTGGAGGAAGCCCAAGGCAAACACAGCCTTGCCAGAAGACTTTTTAAGCACAGCAAGCCAAAGTTAAAGTTTTGGTGCATGCATCATCTGTTGTGAGCACCTGTATAGAGTTTAAAAAGCCCATGGGGCTACAACAAGATTTTGTTGAGCTTTGTGATGCCCAGAGAGATTTCAACAACAAATAAAGTGTGGGTGCAAGAGACAGAAAACACACTTGACAAATATCACCTTACATAATGACTACCTGCAGGTTTTCACATGTGTGGGAAGTAATGAAYACATCCAGAATGGAATAAAATATGAATTGACAGTTGATGGTTTAACAGAGACCTGCACAGAATCATCAAAAATAAACACATCTAATGACAAATCATGCTCTGAAGAGCAGGTAATACTCCAGGAAATGACTGCTACGTGCTGCAAGAAGTTTTTACTATGTCAGTGCTCTGTACTGGTCTCTGCAGAGAGTGAGGCACAGAGGGACGAGGGCTGTGGTGGAGCTCTTTGCTGATGCAGAAGCATCACCTGTCAGTCGCCCTTCCAGACTGGAAAGCACACAGCAAAGCAGGTAAGCAAAAGCAGTAAACAAAAAAAAAACAAACCTCCAACAACCTTCCCTTTTCCATACAACCCCCTGCTAGGTATTTTCTCAAAACATCTATGCACTGCTGTATTTAGTACTATATTACCCATGTAAAAAATCCATTTGTTCATCGGGTCAATATCCAACTGCTTTGTGCCTGGCAAAGCAAGCCATTTATTAATTAGAGCTGTCCTGCAGTCTGTAACTCCTGTTCCAGTACACTTTGTTTGTGCCATTCTCCAGCTGGTACAGCCGTGATGTCACTTAGTTTCAAAGATGATTTTAAAATGTTAGGAGAAAATGTGAAAAACAACTGAGTTWATAATGTTTTAAGCAAACTTCTGAAACGTTGCCCAGAGTTACATCTTCTGCAAGAAAGGGATATCTCTGTACATGCCTCCTGAAGGTTTTTTTTCTTTTTAAAAGTTGAAAACATTCCAAATTTCATTGTTTGAAAAATTCATTTGTTTGCTGAATAGTATTACTTACAATAGTATGGTTCACATTGGGCTTCAATCTGCTGGTGCAAAAACACTTTTCAAAAGAAGTCTGCATCATTACCTTCATTTATACACATCTGTTTCCCCTGAACCACTTTTTCACAAGATGCTCAGTAGAAGGTGTGGATGGGGGCAGCAGTGTTGCAGAATTCTCTGCCTCAGTGATTGTTTCAGCCCTTGTATTTGATCACTCAAGGGAAGTGCCCACAGCACATCACAGCCCCATCTGCCTTCACTGGCAGGGAATCAGATGTGTGAGGTCATCCTGTGCACCATCATCTTTCAGCAGAACTGCTCTGTGCAGTCTGTTTTCTGAGGAATTTTCATTTCACTATCTCCCAAGCTACCGATAGCATCTTGTGACTGCGATCTGTCATTTTTATGTGCTGGTTATATCTCACTGAAGCCTCATCTCACCAGACCTCTGATACAGTCTGTGATACATGTGAAAGGAGTATTTTCAAGACATCCCAAAACTGAGATCACAACGAGAAGGCTAAGGCCATTGACGGGCCTGTACTGTATTTTTTAACTAAAAGAAAGTTAAAAGGACATATTTTTGCTCTCTATCTATTTTTGTTATTGTCACTATCTGTGTGGTGCTCTCTAGAAGAAAAAAAATCTTAATGGCATGACAGAAAATGCTGAGCACAGTAGAGACTYTTCCCTGTGTTCCTGTCAACTTTTACCAAACCCTGCATTCTTAGACCCACAATAAAGTAATTTTTAAAAAAACTAAAAAAAAAAAAAAGGTCAGACCTTGTCCTGTGTATAGGGGCATAGATATTCCAATTAAATTTGCCCTCATCTTTCATAGCTTTCCTCTTGGACAGGAAAGTGCATATGAGTGCATAGAGAATGGTGATCTAGGGTTACTACTTAGGGTTAGAAGTAAAGCTTAAAATCTGAGGCAATTTTCTGATACCTGGACCCACATTTCACCCCACAGAACAGAGACAGGGTGTCTCTGCAAGATGGGACAGGTCTGTGGTGGCCAGCCAGCAGGAAGACACTAGAGGTGCTCATAGTTAGAAGGTTGAAAGGCTCCTTTGTCTCTGCATGTCAAAACAAGATCCAGAGTAAATTAATCCTAAATCTATTTCTCTCTGTTTGGCAAATCAATGTGCAAATATGTATGGGGTTTGTGTGGGCAGGTTTTGGTAGTGGGAAGGGCTWTAGGGGTGGCTKCTGTGAGCAGCTGCCAGAAGCTTCCCTCCTGTCCAGCAGAGCTGGAAGCTTGCCCCATGTCCAGCTAATGAAGGGCTRCTGCCCATGTGATGGATTCCCATTGAAGGAGTCCATGGATTCCTGTCTGCCATGAAAGGAACCCCACAGTGGAGCAGGGAAAGGACTCCTCTCCTTTCAGTGTCTGGAAATATCCCAGGCACTATTTAAACTGCTAGTTCTGTGTATCCTCTCTGTCATATTGTTTTTTTACCTGCTTATTGTATTGCATAATAATTCATAGCATTTGTGTGAAAACCTTATTTCTGTGAGGAGGAACACTCTTTCCCACCTCTATGTAGGGACTGGAATTACTCTGAACTTGTAAAATTACTCTTTTCTAAAAACTACCCTCTATGACAGTGAAATTGTAGCACCGGGTCAGCAGACTGTGTGCCATCAGATTTAATGGAGATGAAGTGAAAAGAARCACCAAGGTGGAAATTTGAGCTGTTCAGTTGTCACAGCTAGAGCCTAGCTGCATATAGCCCCAGTCTGATTTTTGTAAATGGTTCTGGAAATAGAGGGTGGATGACAAAGATCAGGACAAGCAGTGTCCTTCTGTTATGTCAAGATTTTGAGAGACTAATGGGTGCTGCAGTGGCAAGAGCAGCTCTATTCTTACACAGCACTCCTGTCAAGATGATCACTGCACCTAATAAATGGGCTTTTTCTTTTTTTTTTTTTTTTTTTTTTTTTTTTTTTTTTTTTTTTTTTTTTTTTTTTTTTTTTTTTTTTTTTTTTTTTTTTAAGAAATAAGATGGGATCAAAATTATTTGCAAGGATTTACTTCCCAGGGAGCAGCACATGGAAGGAAAATGTGACATTATTCCTTAAGAAATGAAGAGGAAAAAAATGTAACCATCTTTCCTCAATGTGCTTCCTGAAGAAGCAATTTTTCAGTAGAGGTGACATTCCTCTCTGGACACTTACAAGCCTACTCCGTGTCAGGTGCAGATATTTTTTGAGGGAGCAAAACAAAAGCTGTGCCTAAAAATATTTAGAGTGCTTTCTCTTTAAGTTTGCTGAGCTTCAGAGAGCTGTGCTGTGGGTTAGTACAGTGCAAAATCAGATATGAGAGGTCATTCCCTGGCACTAACAGCTCTGGGCACAYGTGCTCAATGACCTCTGTTTTTCTGATGGGTAAATTCATTATATGATTGTCTCTGCTTCAAATTAACAGCGTTCCACCATTCTCCACATGCAGAGATCAAACAGTCCCAYGTGACTTGCAAATTAGTCCTCTAAATGAAGGTCCCCACAGTAACAATTAGGTTGCTTTGGTGTGAAATACTAACATTACCCATTGTTGGTAGAAATGTCTGGGAATTTTCTCKTCCATTCGTCTTTTTCAAACTGAGTTTTCATTAAGCTTAATGCCACAAAGTATTTCTGACACTACAGGCTTATCAAAGCAGCTTAACCAAGAAGGTGGCGGCGCAGTTTCAGTATCAACAATAAATCTTAAAAATCCAATGGTTTGAATGCTGAATGTTGTTTGTGAATCTCGTATATGTGTAAAGAACACACACCCTGCGTGGGTAGGCAGGCATGTGTGTGGGTGCCATCCCCARCCTGSAGTGACCAGCAGGGCCAGAGACTCYGCCTCGATGACCCCAGAACAGCTTGTGCTTTACCGAGGCTAATCCTGCCTGGATCAGTGCTGGAATACCCTGCATTTGCAGGCACAAAGTCCAGAGGAGCAGTGGAGCCCTGCTTTAGCTTGTCCCTCTGAAAGGGAGGAAGGAATCAACCAGGGGACGAGGCTAATGGAAAACACAAAATTCAAGCAGAAAGGATAACCCAAGGCAGAGGCAGTCTGAAGTCTGGCTATATAAAACACAATTATATGTCTAGAAAACAGTAAAAATGTTAACATTAAATTATAACCTCAGTTTTTGCTCCCTCTTTTTCAGTTGTGTTGCCTCTTTGCTTATCTAGTTCCCATTCTGTGAATTGAATTAGTAGCATGAAGAGACAGCTGATGTGACAATTCTGTTTTTTACTAGATATATGCATTAGTAGTCTCAGCTGTAAAGAGTCCGATCCATATAAGGGATCACTCCTTAAATTTCATGGGTGAAATTTTGGTGAAGAAATTTTATTTAAACATTATTTACTATACTGGATAATAGTAAATTAATAATTGTTTCAGTGGACCAGATTGCTCCCTCACAAAAGATTGTGAGAAATGTGAGAAAAAACAAACAAACAAAAAAACCAAAAACCTTAGATTGTGTGAAGATAAATCCTTTCTTTCAGTTATAGTCTTCAATTCACAGTGCCATTTGAATCCCAGGATACCTCAAAAGGCCCTGGCAGCCTCTGCAACCTCACTCATCTTTGGCTACCTGATACCATCACCACCACACTCTTTTCTTCTTTTTACTTCATTTAAAGAGACTAAAAAAAGCAAAAGCAGAAACAGAAAGGGACAAGAAGGCCAGAGAGGTGGACAAGGCCTACTCCTTCACATTCTAACCTCAAGTATAAGGTTTTRAGAGAAAACTCAGACAATCACTCTCTGTTGTTAGAATAATGCAGCAGAATCTTTTCAGGTCAAAATTATCATAAACCCATTGGAATCCTTGTGATTATGACAACAAACAAAACAAAACTTCTGTTTCAGTAATGTAAATGGTTTAGTCATTGTTCCCTTGCACAAAATCCAATGCATTCACATTTCTTCTATTTTCTGAATGACAGGTACAATGCTCACTTTTACAGCACCTATTTTGTTCTAAGTGGCATAGTCCAGAACATTTTGTAAAGAAGGAAAGCTAGCGAAGAATAACTCTTCTAATGATATTCTGCGAATCAATACATTTTTCTATTTAATAACTACATTACAGGGAATCATATTTTTTACTGTGGTTCTTGTAACCTGTAATTACCTTCTGATTTTGCCTTTCAGACCTTGAAATGTCTAACGGATCTTTAGTCACTTGGTGTTAATTTACTTGCAGGAACGCACATGCCTGTGTAGATCTGAAGATGAAAAATAGGGGAGAATGTTGGATTTCCTCCACACGTAAAAAAATATAGTATTAAACAGATAAAGAGCACAAACTCTGGGCCTTTACAATAATAACACTCACTGAAATGGTGCAAATACCCTATTAGCAATGTGCAAAAACATTTTGATATTTATGAAAATCAGTCAGTGTTGAAGCCTGTTAAGCAACATGAAAGAAACATAAAAGATTTTCCACCTATTCTTTTGGATTTCGTAAGGAGATGGAAGTGTCTGCTTAGCAAATAAATGTGGACRTACATTGCTTCACCCCTAAGTATATTTCCACTTTATAACTGTGTAGATCCATGGAATGAGCTTCTCTCAAAAACGGAAAATAACTTAACCATARTGCAGAAAAGCTTGCACAAGTTCCAAAGCCTTAGCATAACTTGTCCCTAAGCTGACAAGGCGCCTGGACCCTGTGATCATGCCAATGGCTACCTTGATGCCAACATGTGACTGCCTGTTTGAGCCACCAGTGGACCCCGACAGTGGGGCTGGGAGAGGGACCACCCATGAGGSGACAGACCCTCTGACAGAGAACCAGGTATGGCTGGGTTTTGTCCTAGGAACACTACTGGCACTGATGCCAAGAGAGGAAAGATGTGTAAGCAGGGAAAAGTGGCTGTTATTGTTTCCTGGATCCAGAATGAGATGTTTACACACACACAAAGTGTTGAAGCCACTGGCAGCCAGTGTGAAAAACAGCAGGAAACCCTAAGGTTGTGCTGTGCTCCTTTTTGGGACTGTGTTAATGGAGTATACACACAACTGAGCCAAATGGGCACAGTATGAGGCAGAAGTATCTACATGTTTATAAACACACATCTGAGTAAGATTTTTAACCACATCTGGCTCACTCTAARCCATCTCAAACTTGTAAAAGTATCTGTGGGGTATCAGTGTGCTATCATACAACAGACCCTTTCTCTACCCAGCTGTTTAAACCTAAAGAACTGCAAGAAGGGTGATCTTAAATAATCCATATCTTGTGCAGGCAAGACCTGAGAGTCAAATTAAGGAAATGGCAGGGTTTAAAGTCGCTGAGTGCCTCTGTCATGGTATTGCTCCACAGTGCACTGCTCTGACCCAGGCAAGAGGCTGTGTTGAGGGCAGCTACAGGGCCATTGAGAACTCCTGGACTGAGGCTGCTGAGACAACTTTAATCTCAACATCTTCTACCTCCTGCATGTCCTCTTGTTCTTGCTTTACTATACTTTGGATATTGCTTTCTTCATTCAAATACAGCAGTGACATTTTGTTTAAGAGTATCAAAGGAAATTGCAGTGATATCACCTGCTCAGGAAATGCAACAGGAGAACAAGTTTTGTCTCATGCCCATGCAGCTGCACTGAGTTACAGGAGTGTGGTATTCTATTGATGGACCGGTTTCACCTTTGAACAGCAAGATTGGTTTTGTACAACACTCCCTGAAAAMAATTTTCTTTCTCCCCACAGTGGACACAGGCATATTGGTTAGCTGCCTATAACAAGAAAAATTACCTTGACTAAACTAGAAGTACAATGCAAAATGGAGAGAAATGTCACCAATCTGGGGTAACTGCCAAAACAAAATTGTAAATATGACAATACTTCAGTACATTGGCAGTTAGAAAGGCTGTCTCCCTGTCCCAACACTGGTAATTATTGCTTATCTTCCAAGCTTGATACTGAATGTATTTTGAAGCTCTCACTAGGACACTGAACAGTCAGAGCTCAGCTGGGTTCTGTGCAATGCTGAGTGGCATTTAGAGGCAGTGCCTGCTGACCAGGGAGGGTGCATTTGCACAGGGCAGGTTTGGCTTAGCCTGAGCAAAAGCAGTGGGAGCCTAAGAACAGCACCATTCTCTTGTGGCTGGACTGGAGGTGCCCTGATTTTTATCAGCTTGGGCCACTGCACAGAGAGAGATGTTTCAGTCATCCATGTAGACACATCAGCAGGGAATTTATCCTGATCAGTGATGGCTTTCAAGCTGAGAGCAGCATTCCATCTGTGTGTGCCCATGGGTGTGCCCACGGGTGTCTCCCGGGCTCCCCTCCTGCTTGTTTCTTCCTTCCAATGATTTTTGTACAGTCTTAAGATATGAACTAATCTCTACTATCAGCTCAGGTCAGTGATTTGGCTCTGCAGCAACTTTTGCTGTTCTGTGTTGGTCCTTCGAAACATCTGGGGGTGCACAAGCAGCTTGAAATTCTCTTGGAGCCTTTGAACCACTGAAGCCACATAAGGGCCGGTGGCAAAGGCTGCAATCAGAATAATCAGTTTGTTGGAAAGAAGATGTAACTTTAATGACAAGTGGGTACTTATATGTTGCAGAACTAGCCTGACTGAGGAAGACAAGTTAAACAGAAATGTCTTTCTCTCCTATTGCACTGGAATATTCTCTGCCTCTGTAGATAATTTATTTCTGAAGGTGTTAGAAAGAATAAGCTCATCATGTCATCTTGTAGTGACGAGAAAAGCTGCACGAGCCGCAAAAGCAGTAGATATAAAAAATTCTTGGGCTGGCCAAGACACAGCCATAATGATGCCTGCTGAGAAGGCAGTTTTCCTCAGATGTGTACATCTTATCTCCTGTCTCCCAGGCAACTTCCTAACATCTTTTGAAATTACTAAAGAGCAACTAATGTATTCTAATGCTGTGACTGGCCTTATCAAGCCAATACAATGCCACGTCATTTCTATTTTGAGTCATGTACAATAAACCAAATCCAGTAACTAAATACTGATAGCTGTAAGTGTTCATCCCAGTGTCACCATGTAAATAAAGCTACATTGTTTTCCCTTTTGACATGAACAATATGTGGAATATGTACACTGAATTTCTTCTACACAAGCTATATACGCAATTTGACTGTATACGATACGAAATTCCTTGGAATTATTTTCCCAGTGTTCCTTATGGTCTAGAAAACATATTTGTATAAAACCAACAAACTTTCATTTCTCAGTGCCAAAATTCTAGCTCATTATTTTGCAACATTCAAAATAACCAATATTTCAAAACCTATAATTAGTGCCATCAAAAATGCAGAAATATTTTTTCCCCATCTGAAAGTACTTGAGAAATAACTAACATAAATAAATAAATACATGCAGTAAATCTTGACGCAGTTGCTCATGGATATCATAAGACATAAAGGCTGAGTTGGGGTGCAGACTGTCATCTCCCATGGCATACCTTGACACAGTAGACTGCACRTTTCAAACATCATTAAAAATTGAAAATGATCTTATTGTTTTCTTATTGTTGATGTGGAAATAGAGAATAAGATAGCTTATAATTTTTAWTTTGAGTCTAGAAAATATTTCTCTAATGTATACTCCTACACATAAACAAARCATTCTGTATCTACAGGGGAAAATATAAAAAAAAAAWACAGAACAAAATATAGTTAAAAACTCAGCAGATCCACAAATGCAGGAAGAAATCTGTTTTGAGAAATATTGCTGCTTCAAATAATAAACTACAGAAAAAACTAGTATTAAAAATAACAAAAGTAATACCCCTTCTACAAGAACAACAGTCTTGTTCACTAAGCAGTCAGAAGAGAGAAATTGCCATTTTTAAGACTGATATTTTCTTTGTACATTATAATAACTGTGCTTGACATCAGAGATAAAGTCAATATTAAGATAGAAAGAATTCAATCCTCTTTAAATCCTATTCCAGACTTCTGAAATAAGAATATATCTCTTTTCTGCAATCTCTTTATCAAATTTGCTTTCCCTACTTTGCAGTGAATAGAGAATACTTCTGGATCAAAGGCTAAATTTCATTAAAGAAGTCACAAACATGATTTGCTGAAACAGAATTTTACAAGTTTTGTATTTCTGAATTAGCATCCTAATACTTATTTAAAAAAAAAATATTGCAACATAGTTTACTACATGTAGAAAGTTGGAAAGGAAAATTAATAGGGCTAAATTTTGAGGCTGTTCAAGCCATATACAACATATGAGCTGAGAGAGAGGTTTGTAACAGAAACAATTTTTATTGACATATCAGGCTTAGAAGGTGTTTCCATTTAATTTTTTAAGAGMTTGAATTTGTAGTGGAACGTCAATAACAATCAGTTTCTGGAGAAAAAGGCTGTCTGGAGAAAATGCAGAGCACGGATGGGGCGGAGGACCAGCATGGCTTCATTCTCAAAGAGTAAAGTTTTCATTTGAACAAAACAAAATGAAGTATTATGCGTGTGCTGCTTGCTCTTTTTCACATTGCTGTGTTTCTGTCTGCAATTAAACCTTTGCTGATGCTGTCAGTGACGAGGGGATCGARTGMRCCCTCAGTCAGTTTGCWCATGACAATAACTTGGGCAGGGGTGCAGGTCTGCTGGAGGCTACRAAGGCTTTGCAGAGGGATCTGGACAGGCTGGAGCAATGGGCAGAGGGTAATGGTACAAGATTTATTAAGGGGAAGTAAGAGGTCCTGCACTTGGGTCACAACACCCCGTGCAGTGCAACAGGCTGGGGGAAAAGTGGCTGGAAAGCTGCCTGGCAGAAAAAGATCTAGAGGTGATGATGGAGAGATGCCTGAACATGAGCCAGTGTGTGTCCAGGTGGCCAAGAAGGCAAATGGCACCCTGGCCTGTATCAGCAATGRTGTGGCCAGCAGGACCAGGGCAAGGATTGTYCTCCTGGTGAAGCCACACCTTAAATCCTGTGCTCAGCTCTGGGCCCTCACTGCTGAAAAGACATGGAGGTGAGTGAGTCCAGAGAAGCACAAYGGAGCTGGGGAAGGGTCTGRAGCACAAATCCTGTTAGGAATGGCTGAGAAAACTGGGATTGTTTAGCCTGGAATAGAAGRGACTCAGTGGAAACCTCATTGCTGTGTGCAACTACATGAAAGGAGGTTGTAGCAAGATGGGTGTCAGCGTCTCCCACACAACCAGGGACAGGGCTAGAAGCAATTGACTCAAGGTCTGCCAGAGGTGGTTTAGTTTGGACATCAGGAAGAATTTTCWCTCTGAAWAACTGGTTAGGCATTGGAATTAGCTATCTGTAGACAGGAGGTGGAGTCACCATCCCTGGAAGTGCTCAAGAAATGACTGGACAGGGCACTTAGTGCTATTGTTTAGCTGATGTGTTGTTGGATCAAAGGCTGGACTCAATGATCTTGCAGATCTTCACCAACGTTAATGTTTCTATGGTTCTATGTCCAGAATGTGGTTAAATCCACACTGTTAATCARTACAGTTTACTTTATTTGTAACAGCTTTAATCATGCTCAGCCTAAGCTTGGGAAACTTGGGCTCCACTGTCATCACTGCTAGAAGTGCTCACATGTTTGCTGCCAGRTACCAGAAATAATTATACAGAATCTTACAGCTTTTTATAGCTCCTGCCAAAACCAATATGACAAACAAACTATTTGTAAGGGCCTAAAAGAAAACATAGAGAGTAGTAATAGAGTGAATTTTATAGAASCTCATCTTATCATATCAAATAAGTTTCCTTGTACTCAAGGCAGCAGACAGAAGAAGCAATRCATGCCACATACCTTGGCTTATATAAGACTTTAACACCATGCTGGATAGAGGACCAACAGCCAAGCTAAGGAATATTTAGATGRGGAAAAAACAGTTTCTAAAGTCATGGGAAAATCCTATCTGTGAATTCATTATCAGTGGTTAATTAAGGTACACCCCAGAAAGGACTGAGTAATGTTCTACAAGGATCAGWCCTAAGGGAGTGGTATTATCAGATATTATTTTCAATGATCCAGATGATCGAATACAAAATGTTTTGATTGCATTTGAAGACACCAGTAAGCTGATAGTGCAATTGGGAAACAGTAGTAGAGTTCAATGGAATCCTGATACACAGGGAAATKATATAAATAAAAAGGAAAAATGCTGTTTAATATGGCCAAATCTCAGACCATGAACTTYGGTAAGAACAATTAACTGCACAAAAATAGGGAAGGGAGCAAAGGGCTGAGTTAGAGCTCCGTAGGAGTATATTTAGAATTGTTGTGAATCATAGCTCCAAGGATTGTGTAAGCACAAAGCCCATGCGATTAATCACCCACAGTGATTAATAAACTGTCATAGCTCACAGGACATTTCAAATAATCCTTCTCCTTTCAGCTCTGACCTCTTCTGAAGTGCAGCAGCGTTGAGTGTTGAGCAATGAAATCCAAGAAAGACAGGAGGCACCTGAATGTCTTTCAGAGATAAAAATTTCTCGGAAAAGCAGTGAAAGGAAGAGGAAAGTTTGGATAAGATGGAGTTCTATTGCTTGTTTCTTTATTACTTTCAGGATGACAATTAAGGCTTCGAGTTTCAAACTTTGATTGTTGAATCCTCTCACAGGAAAATTAAATTACTCATATGCGCCACAAAGTCCTGTCATGGTGTTTAATGGCTTTTCTCACTTCCCAGAAACACTGCAAGTGACAGTGAAATATCTTACAATGTGACCAGGTTGCCTATCACATTTTCTTTCGAATCCCAACTAATTCTCTTTCCCATCCTCTGCCAAAAATATCAGCAATGTTCTTTTACTTCATTTTCTAGCTTTAGAGTCTTTGGGAAACWCTTATTTCATACCTTCAAGCCTTGCACGTCAACCACAACACCTATAAATGTCTTTTCTATGTTCTTTTGAATCCAGAACTTTGTGTCTCTGGGTCTAAGAAAATATGACAGACACTGATATTGTTGCCAGCYGTGATGGTCTTTGGCTTCTGACCCTGCACTTATGGAACTGGGTGTTCACCACTCAAAGTGATGGATTCAGGCTCTGCCTGAGCTCGAGAGCTGTGTCTGGATTACATTCACTTCACACAAAAGCCAATGCTGACTTCTTTGTCTTAAGGGAAGGAAACATGAAAGGCAGAGAACAATTAAAAACCTTCAGCTCCTTCTTCACTCCAGTTGTTTTCCTTTTGTCAGCTCTATACAATGTCCTGTGAAACTCCCAGAATGTGAGACAACTTTTTCAGTCTGCAGAGCATATGTAACATAAATCCCACTTGCCTAGTGGGAAAGAGAGGGGATACATCCTGTTCCCTTGATTGCAGTGCTACAATTTCTTGCTAAATATGTGCACCTCAGAAGAGCCTGTCACAGCAGGGGCGCTTTCTATGGCATTGTCACTGTGCTTACCCCCAGTAAGCAACATATTCACTTCCTGGTGTGCAGAGGAGGCATTAGTAACCTGTGCAGTTTTTAATGCCTAGTGTTACCCAAACTACACCTGTTCTGGTTCCTTGATCCCATGGGAGGAGTTCATGGCCCAGGTTTTCTTCCTCAATATAAGGCAAGTGTGGGCTGAGAAGGGATGGGGCTAGTTTGATCTTGCCCTGTCATAACCTTGGCATCCAGCCTGTGCTTGCAGGGGTAGGGAGTGATCCCAGCATCCACCCTATAGAAACAACTCCTGAGACCTGAGTTTATCTAGAAATAAATCATTAGTCTGACAAGAAAATCTCTATATGTACATACGAAAATCTCTATATGTAAACATCACTCTAAGCACCCAAGTTTCAGACAGCACTGAAATGCAGGAGATTTCTAGTCAACTGCAACATGTTATGGAAAACGTCTTGAGTGCCTCAATGACTAAATGCCAGTGAATGCCATCTTTTACTGCTACCCTTCTATTTTTTTGGGATGGATAAGGACTGATATTCTGGAGAAGGGAAAGGGAAGAGAAAATAAAAGGTGGGAAGTTTCCCACTGACAGTAACAGCTTGATAATCTCTTGGCTGCTTTCTAGGAGAAAAAGCACAGCTTTATATGMTTCATGTAAAAGCTATCTCTGCTCCAGATGAACGCTGTGTCCCCTGATACTTTGTTCCCAAGCCACTTCTAGCTCCTCAATAATAGTAAAATAAGTATGGCCCCTTTCTATTTAATATAGCTTCTTTGAAAGTGCTTCAACTAGTCATCTCTTCATTTTCCAGGACCCTTTTACCATGATGACTTAGCAGCCCCAGGTTTCTTCCTTTCAGTCATCAGCATGATAATTATTCTTCTATAATTAGCAAATCATAACAAATCCTGTCACCAGTGACTAGCTACTATGTCCTGACTTGTGTCTTCCCATGACAACATCCAGAGTAATTCATGCTGCCTTCTAAAGCCTTGGATTTTCCAATTTCTTAGTTTCTTGGCCCAAGGATTTAAAAAAACTCTGTTTTCCCCATGTGCAGCCTATTGTACCCTGTGAAAAAGTGGAATAGATCCAGTACTTGGCATCTATTAAGCATCTGTATTCCAACTAACAATTAATTAGGATTAAAGGATGTTGAAAATATATCTTATAGAAGAAGAAAATAATTACCAACTATTAATCATGTATTATGATTATGTATTATTCTTTCAGATACTTAAAAGCTAATTGTATGCATTTTCCAGAGGATCTAGGGAGACTTGTGAAATATTTAAATTGCTTTGTAACCCAGGATCAATTGAGAAATGTCCAAGTTTCTCACAGGCGAACTAACACTTTACTGCAGCACTTTTGTCTCTCTGCTCCCGGTGTTATTTAAAACACAACCTGCACCTTGCAGCACCCCAAATTACAATTTATTGCTGCTCAGCGAGGCAAACAAGCTCTGTCTGTAGGACAATGTTGTAGACTGTAGAAGTACATCCCATGGCAGTGAACAGAAAACAATCCCACCACTGTGGGATGGCATTGAAGGGYGAGGATCTCCTGCATCCTCTTGTCAGCGCAGGGCATTGTCAGGTGGGGCTACAGACCTCTCAATTTCTGTTTAATGCCTCACAGGCAGTACCTGATTCTGTGAAAAAGAATGTATCAGGAGATCTCTCCTTCCTTATCATATACATTGAGAGGAACTCTTCTGCCCATTGGCCATTTCTACCTCTCAAGTGATCTAGAAAGGCAGTACCCTCTGGTTTCACAGCAAAAGAACAATCACAATTCTCCTGGGAAATCAGTCATAAAGCTGACTCTCTCCAGTAAGGCCTCCAATTCTGGAAACAAAATGTATTTCTAAATTCAATGTAACGAACCTAAGCATTAACCATTTATAACTCTTAATAATCCATTCTAAATCTGAAGTTAATTAAGCTGAACATAAAAAGAACTTGCCTGCAACTAGAACTCRTTCTATGTCATTTGAATAAAAAAAATAGCAAAAGATTATTTGCATATCCATAAAACTTAACACCCACAGATGTATTAAACAAAAAAGTAAGTCTTAGTTTTTGAGCACTAGAACTCACACATCAGAATAAAAAGAATATAAAAATAATTATTCAAAACTTATTTTAACTCCRGAAGGAGATTTATCAAATATCAAATTGGAAATATTAGAAAATGAACAAAAATGCTTCTGGGAACAGTGTTTCTATTTTGTATGTTGTTGATATCAGAAGCACATATGGTAGTACTCCTTCTGATTCTTTAGGTACAATGTATTGTACTCAGAGCATCTATTTAACAAGTATTTATTTTGTATTTTTCATTATCTGCAAAACACTGTTTGCCCTTTCCAAAAATGTGTAATATATACAAATTTATATTAGTAGCCACTTAGATTGCTGACTCACTTAAAAATGAAGATTAGTCCTCTAAGAGAATGACCATCTGTTTCTTGTCCATAATGAAATTGGAGTGATTCGAACAATGGAATTTTAACAGCCAAGTGATTTCAACTTCTTCTGTGAAAATAGCCTTAARTTATTCTTGAAGAAAATAGGTTAAAATTAAATGATCTTATTTATATTTGTACAATTGTTAGGAAAAAGCATACTTCATCCAAGGTCCAGTTAGGAGGACAGCATGATAGRTAAATACTGCATGGGACCATTGTGGCTACCATAGTTGAAAACAGGGCTGACCTTGCAGAAAATTTCCATGCAGAAACTTTATAAAGACATGGGGCACCATTCAGGGATACTCTACATTATTTGACAAAAATGACACTATTCTTTAAACAACCACAGATGTCTGTGCTTAAGAAATGTTTGTAACACTTCTTGACTGCTTATTAGGTGCTGCTACTGGGGAACTCTGACCAGGATACTGATATATAGGTTTGAATATTGATCTTGAAAGTTAGATATTGAGGATCTGGGATAAGTGTCCTCATTCTCCTTTTTAAACACTGGCCTTTAAATTGAAACATTTCCAAGAACCTCTTTACCTCAGACAAATATAATTTTTCTTTTTTAAAAGCTTTGTATCCCACAGGACTGCTTCACCAGAAAAAAAATTCATATCTGTGTTATCAACACTGTTTTGTTCACAAATCCAAAATACAGCGCATACTAGGCTGTTCTGCAGGAAATTTACTCCACCCCTGCCAGGAGTGATATTCAAGCACAAACATGGGGAATAATTGAAACAGATTATGCACTGCTCCTTCAAGCATGCATATGTGCTMCATACATTATGCACTAATACATTGTAAGTATGACAGGTATGGATGACAAACATAATTAAACCTGATATCTAGGTCATTAACCAATAAAAACATAATTAATAAAGAAGGAGTAATCAAAGTCAAATTATTCCATATGAATTATAAACAGTTTAAGTCTGATTTAACTTTTCTGCATTTTCTTTAATCAGAATGAGATGAGACTTCTGTTAGATGYTCCAAAAAATTCTTTTTGCTAAGAAGGAAAGGCTTGATCTAAATACTGAAATCTCCTTGAGTATAAATGACAAATTGAGTTAAATCTAATCTGTATGAAAGTGCCTTTCATCCAACACTGGCTAAATTTCCTTTATAATCAACATTTTGGAAAGGAATATTCCAAAGGTCCATGAACACCTCACCAGATTTCAGACTACAGTCTAGGACTAGCACAGCAGGCAGTGAGGATGGACGGGACATCTCCAGGGGTTGGTGACCCAGACAGGGCCACCTCAGCACCAGCAGCTGGCCTTGGGGCTGATGAGAAAGCAAGAGTAATGAACAAGGATGGGCGAGGGCAAGGACAGGTCTGTTCTACTCTTAAGGTGCCCAGCAAGGCGGTGTCAAAACAACATCTTTAATCTTTGAGGTGACTTACTGAGGCCAGCACACCGGTCTGTGCCAGGGGCAGGAACCCCAGCACCCCAAAAACTCGCMAAAAGAAAGGTCAGAGTGAACAATGGCCAGTTTAGAAACTCAAATCTACTTTATTCTCCTTGCAAATTGAAAGCAAGGATGTACTACGTGCCCCTGTGGATTGTGATGGAATACCTGATGTCACAGCACCATCTTACTCTGCCTGCCCTTGTCTGTCAATTAGGGAAGATAAAGTTACGAGACTAAATACTCTCTCTAATGAGTCTGACAAAGAAGTCTGATTACTGKGGGGGAAAGAAGAATTACTTTGATAATTAATCCTTTGTTGCTCAGAGATTCCAATAGCATTGCTTACAGTAGTACCTGAAGAGATACTGTATTTGGTTGGTAAAAGTAATAACACTAACATTTTCATTAAGCTAACAGCTCTTGGTGCTAATAATAAATCTGTTAAATCGTAGTGGATATACTTGTCCTTGCCTTAATTTTTCATTTACAATTTATTKCAGATACACTTCACGGTCTCTTGTGTCTCTGATTAGTGTTCTGTATTGCCACAAGATCATTGTCAAGTCTTACKGTGCCTTTTAGACTGTGAAATACCTGTCTCACACTGTCCTCAGGGACTTCAGTTAGAGCAGGAGTAGTCTTTATCTCAGTTTGAAATTATTAAATGTGTTTATTTAATTTTTTTGCTTCTGAAGGCATTAATCTTTAGATAATCTTTAAACAATTTTAAAATAAGTAAAAAAAAGGCACAAAACTATTGACAGAAATGTGAAGAAAATGACTTGCCAAGGTCTTCCTAAATGAAAACTCTATCTTCCTCATTCAGCCATCTCTGGGGATGACTGCAAAAAGAGAACTTCTATCCAAAATTCCGTCTGTTTACAATTTTAATAGTCTCATCCACTCTGCAAAACACTGTGAGCTTCCATGCAGCTAGTAACACCCTGCTGGGTGCTATAGCAGCACTTTATGTATGTGCTGCATGAGATCTGGCAATTCAGATMTTAGAGGGACACTCTCTGGGAGCARCTCACACAAACCAGGAATGGAAAAGGASAGGGAGGGAGCCAAAGGTAGCAGCAGCCAGCTTGTGCCAACTCTCCTGAGATTTTAACAGTGACTCCTCAGGGAGAGTGGAGAGGAAGAGAGAACTAAACCTAATATGAGACAAAAAATGTTCATTTTCATCAGAAGAGGTAAATTAATAGCAACAACAGAATTTCTGCCACTTCTCAGGACTAAAATAAACTACGTGCATAAAATTGTTTTCCAGATAATAKGAGAGCCTTAACCATCTTCCCGTCCAAAATTAATACTGGATAAGTGAAGTCATTACTGAAAATACAGACATTAAAAGAGTGCATCTTGGGTGGATACTTTCCTAGGATGAATTGGCAAGGAAAGAGAATTTTTGATTGGTTAATATTTTAAATTTTTAGAGCTATCAGCCTGTGGGGAAAAAAGGCAGGTCTTCAGTGAACTGTGCACAGAACCACTGAGGGTGTGTTAAAATTAAGTAATGGTTCCACTAGATATGTCCCACTTTCACACATATCCAAGTACTGTCTGGCTCAGTAAGGCCTGGATCAAATAGTTATGCCATTCAGAAGCTTTTACAGAAAAGGTTAGTGGGCTCCATCCAAACCTGTGTGAGTGGGCAGATGATACCACATTACAGAAATACTACAGCAGAAGGAATCTTCAGGGCTGGTTCACCAAAAAGGCTCAAATGCCAACATGTGTCTTCATTCCTTCATGTGATTTCCCAACCACAGGGAATGCTGGCCATTATCAGGGGAGGATGAACTGCCACAGGAACACTTTGCTTAATCTCTTATTGAAGACCTGTCTGAATATTTCACAAACACTAAATTTACTCTTCCCAAAAAATCATTGTATATCTTTTTTCAAATCTGCATAAAGTTAATTTCTCAGTTATATCACAGTACCACTTGAGAACCTGAATTATCTCTTCATTTACTTTGCTAGGTAAAGATGAAACAGCCTGGGGCAATTACTTTCAGATTTGTTGATAAAAGTATTAAATTGATCATGCATATTGGTAATGCAAAAACTATCATCCTCCTTCTTAGGTGGACTCATTTAGATTCTCATTGGAGAGGCTGTAGTGGTTTAGCACTACACATATTTTAATTAAAAATTTGGGATAATAAAAAGTTATTCTGTGTTATTTAATTATGTATTTGTCTGGATATAAGATTTAAAATAATAAGAATAGGTTTAAAATAATAAATTGCCATTACATTGAAATGTTTCTTTGTCTAAACAATTTTGCTGCAGATTAGATTTCACAGACATGTACAACATTTCTATTTGCTGGCTTTTTATTAGATTTGGCAAGAACTACTGCTCTGAAAAAAATTCTCAAGGCAAAACTGTGAYTGAAAGATATAAAAGATCCATATCTGAGAAGGATGGTGATAGAACTGCCAATGAGATCTGTAGTGGCTCAGTGGAGCCATCCTGTGTGAGCATATTTAAATTMTACATATATGAATATATAAATTTAATTTTGTTGTTGTTGTTGAAGGTACAATGTGCAAAATAARCCTAACAAAGGCAGGCCAAGTATGYTTTTAATACATTTCTGGAAATAAATGTAGATAGACAAGCAAAAGAACTCATGTATTTCTGTTATGATTCCACTAAATGACATTATTTTTGCTCAAGAAAACTTTTAAATTGAGTACTCAAAAAAAGTGATGACTTTGTGCAATGTTTGGAGCTGAAAGTGCTGGCAGAAATGGAGCAGAGGCTTGAGGCAAAGCTCAGAAAATAATCAAAGCCTCTCTTGGTTGGAAGGTTCTGGGATAGAAAAGGGAGAGAGCTGCTATTCCAGTTGCAAGAAGCTTCCATGTGTTCAAAGRTATCATCACCCAGGGACAGACCCTGGGGTCTAAGGAGAAGGAAGGTGGAGGGATGGGTTTAAATGATTTGGTGGAGAAACAAAACTTTTTGATATTCTTCATTCAGACCTATATTAATAGTGAATCAGTAAAGATATTAAATTTTGACTTACCTCTTTTGCTTCACATGATCACGTCAGGAGGCCTTTATTAACCATCTGTGCCTGTGAATGTAGAGGAGCTTGGGGAAGGTAAATATGACTTGGAACCCAAAAGTATCATAACTTTTCTCTGAAGAAACAGGAAGCATGATAGGAGTTAAAAAAGCATAGGC